>NC_091215.1:8623598-8652374 GCF_040958095.1 Procambarus clarkii | reverse complement strand
TGCTTTACTCAGCACAGCAGATTTACACACCAACATCACACCTGCTGGTGTTGTGTAAACACAGTTGCCTTCTCAAGCAACACACAGCCATGAGAAGTCAATCAATTAGTATAATGTCTGCCAACATCAGGAGCTTCATTACCAGTGTTGATGATCTCACATACAGCTTCGTGAAAACTTATCGTCCTGATGTGATTGTTGTACTAGAAACATTTATAGATGACAAGAATCCTGAGATCTTTGCTACAATTGCCGGTTATACCTCATGGTTGCGCCAAGAATGGCAGAGTAAAGGAGGTGTTGCAGTGTGCATCAGCAAATTCGTGAATGCTCAACCAATTGATGTTGTCATCCCTGGTCATCTTGAAATTATGTTCTTCAAAATTTACATAAATTCAGGTACCTCAGTACCCTTATGTGCAATGTACAGACCTCAATTGTAGGGTGCTTCCCCAAATCAACTTCCTGATGGACAACCTTGACTCCCTGCTAATGCAGCACAACTGTTAGCACATTATAATTGTCTGTGACATCAATCAGAGGAATTTTGATGAACTCTTAGCAGTTTTCAACATTGAAATGTTGTGAGCTTTCCAACCCACATATCAGGTTCGTTCCTCGATCCTGTGGTAACTGACCTTCCTGCAAGCATAGCTCACTGCAGACCTATGGGATATGTTGGTTCTTCAGACCACCAGGCTGTCTTTACTACACTGGCTACCCCAACAGATCGAGGTAAAGAATCTGTTCGAACTACCTGGCTTTGGGACAGAGGGAACTGGCCAGTCCTCCGCTCAGAGCTGGAAACAACTGACTGGAATGCCTTGCTCCAGGCGGGGCGTGAACAGCCAAGCAAATGCTTTTACCAGTCGTATACTGGACCTCCAGTATAAGCATATTTCTCACCGGCAGTATGTGACCAAGCCCACTGATCAGTCTTGGTTTGGATATCGCTGCCGGATGGAAGCTGAAACCAAAAACAAGGCCTGGAGGAGATTTAAAAGGCATCCCTCGACTCATAACAGAAACATTCATAGACAATCTTGTCGTACAATGCAAGTTCAATAGTGGGCTATATCCAAATGGGAATTCGAAATTCGAAGAAAACAGGAATTTGGAAGGTTTGGATCCAAGGTCTGGTGGTCCCTGGTTAAAGATCGGCAGGGTTATTCACCTGAGGACACAATTGCAGCCAGCAATCAGGAGAAGGCTGATATACAAGCAAACTACTTTGCTGCCTAGATGAAAGTCCCCGATCCTGAACGTCAGCCTCCACATCTTGCTCCAAGCACTGTGTCGAGGCTGTGACTAAAGTGGATATACAGCAGGCAGAAGTTCTCCATCTCCTTAAAACACTTGACACAAGCAAAGCTGTGTAGCCAGATAAAGTCAGTCCAAGACTACTATGCATGCTTTGACCTGTTGGCTCCATATCTAACATGCTTCTTCCAACTCTGCCTAGCTCAAGGAATCTGGCCCTCCTTATGGAAGAAGGCAGACGTTGTTCCAGTACACAAAAAGAAAATTCACTCAGTGGTTTGCAACTACAGACCAGTGCCACTGCTCTTCGTTACTGGTAAGATCCTAGAATCTTTAATCACTCGGCAAATGATTTCATTTTTTGATCATCATCGATTAATATGTGATCGACAGTATAGTTTTAGAAAAGGCCGATCTGCTACTGATCTCTTGCTAAATCTCCCCACTAAGTTGCATCAGTCACTGGATGAGACCAAGAACAGCTGTGTTGTTTTAGTTAAAAGAAAGAGAAAGAGAAAGAGAGAGAGAGAGAGAGAGAGAGAGAGAGAGAGAGAGAGAGAGAGAGAGAGAGAGAGAGAGAGAGAGAGAGAGAGAGAGAGAGAGAGAGAGAGAGAGAGAAAGAGAGAGAGAGAGAGAGACAGACAGAGAGAGACAGAGAGAGACAGAGAGAGAGACAAAGACAGACAGACAGACAGACAGACAGACAGACAGACAGACAGACAGACAGACAGACAGACAGACAGACAGACAGACTGACACAGACAGACAGACAGACAGACAGACAGACAGAAAGACAGACAGACAGACAGACAGACAGACAGACAGACAGACAGACAGGTAGACCCCCCCTTGAGAGAGAGAGTCGGGAGGGGAGGTTGTGTGGCGCCTTGGTGCTGTCCGTTTTTTTTTTTAATTGTGGCGTTTATCAGCTCGCTGGATTCTGAGCTTTGCGTGTGACGTGTGTGAATACTCATTGATCGTTGTGGATAGTCTACCGACAGCGAGATCTGTGTTCCCTTCGTGATTTTAGTGATTTTATGGCGAGTGTTTACAGTGTGAACTGGATAGCGCCAGACGTGGGCAGGACCGACACCCCCTCTCCCTCCACCCTCCCAACGGTCAGGTCAGCTCACTGACATCTCTCTTTTTTTTTAGTAAAGAGAGGATTAGATGAAAGGACGTTTAGAAGTGAGAAATACAGTGAGATTTATGAAAGCCGGTGGGCTGTCTACCTTGCTGACACGATGTGTGGGTGTTGGCAGCAAAGCTAAGCTTGCTCTCTCTTGTCAGGGAGCTGTGAGTGTGTGAGAGGTTCTTCACAAGTGTTTCACCATATATGGATGTCTATAGATGAATTCTGTGTAGCACTCATATATACACACTCCGATGTTTCCACTGTTATGTTGTTCTGTTTAAGGCTATTTATTTTATTATTATTATTTATTGATTTATATATTGGTATATTTTGGTAGCAGTCTTTCTTATAAACATATGTTGTTGAATATGACCGAAAGGGAAGATTAATGATTCTAACATGATTCTTCTCAACATTTCCTATGTTTTCTTCACTGACGAGGGACGTTTAAAAATTAACACTCCAAAATTCGTTTTCCCCCCACATTTATGGTCTGACGCTTAGGGAAGCGTTTCGCAAGGCACTCCTTACATTTTTAAAGACAAATTTTCCATACTCTGCCAAGGCTTATACTCGCTTGGGGTGAAGTGATACAGGACATGATTGAGATGAAGAAGTGAATCAGTGGCATAATGAGTATTAATAGGCCATTGAGTGTTCTATGTTCTTGCTACTACTGTTTCTGTGTTGGTTCAAGGTCTTGAAGTGGGTAGAATGTAATTATGAGTTAATTGGCTGTTGATTACTGATTTTGACTTTTTGATGTGTAGGGCCTCGCTGATGTCGAGTCTCCTGTTGTCGTTGTAACTGTTGATAATTTCTGTGTTGCTTGTTAAGATGTCTCTGGTGATGGTCTGATTGTGTGAGGAGATTATATGCTCCTTGATGGAGCCCTGTGGCTTGAACATTGTTAATCGCCTAGAGAGAGACGTTGTTGTCTTATCAATATACTGAGATCTTTGGGGCTGACAGTCCCCAAGTGGGCATGGGAAGGCATAGACGACGTTGATCTCTTTTAAGGCGTTCTGACTGATGTCTGGAGAGTTCTTCATAAGTAGGTTGGCCGTCATCTTGTTTTTGTAATTTATTGTTAATTGTATCTTCTAATTTGTGTCTGTGGGGATAACGTTCCTTTCAATAATATCTTTCACGACACTTTCCTTCGTTTTATGAGCCGTCGAAAAAAAGTTCTTGTAAAGCAATCTAATAGGAGGTACAAGTGTTGTATTAGTTGATTCTTCAGTGGTTGCACGGCGTGTCACCTTTATTTTAATGACGTCTTCAACATAACCGTTAAAGAAACCATTATTGAATAGAACCTGCCTCACTCTACAGAGTTCTTTGTCGACCTGCTTTCAACCAGAGCTGTGAGTGAGATCTCGGTCAACATAAGCGTAGACAACACTCCGCTTGAACCTGTCCTTACAGTCACCAATGGCCTTAAGGCACATTCCTATGTTCGTTTCCTTAGTCTAGACTGCAGTGTGGAAGCCTCCATTCCTTTCTGAGACTGCTACATCTAGAAAGGGCAGCTTCCCATCACTCTCCATCTCGTAAGTGAAATTTAACACCGAATTTTGCTCGACTGCCTCCTTCAACTTCAACTGCCTCCAAACAAAGGATTGGGTAGACATAAAGGAGAAAAGATGCTAAGGATCAGAAGGTTAAATAGGGTGCATACAAAGATTAATCAAGTGTAGTGGGCACTGTTTGTCGACCAGTGTCTTCTATGTTGGCATCTTGACGTTCTGGTCTTGTTCTTACTCTCATGGTGGGTAGAGTGAATAGTTCCGTAATTTGAGTATTTATGGTAGGTTGTTCTACTTTTATGTTGATTGCTTCAAGTATTTGTAATCTTCTTACATCTTGGGTTTTGTCTATAATACAAGTGTTTTTATTCAACATTTCTCTTGTTAGGGTGATGTCATGGGGCTTGTCTCGTGTATTTTCTAGGGGCACCGGATTGAAGATGATAGGTCAAACGCCTCGTCAGCTTGGTCGACGTCATACCTATGTACTTAGATTGAAGGTTACATCCTTCGTGGAGGCACGTGTACATGTGTGCAAGGCTTGACTGCTGTAGAGGGTTCTCCGTCGGCTTCGGGCTATTTTTGACAAGGAGGTCGGTAGTCTTCTTTGTTTTGTAGAATATGATCAGGTCAATGTTTTCGTTAAGAGCTTTTAAGCTTTTTACTCCTTTACGGATTATTTATTTCATCATTCTTTTTTTTATGTTTACTGTGCCTATTTGATTTGTAATATAATTTTTTATTGGAGGTGTTGTGGTTTCTGTTCTAGGTTCAGGTTTAGGATTGTACCGCATGTATGTCTGTCAGGCATCTGTATGCTTGCCACGTGTCTGTATGCCTACTTGGCGTCTGTATGTCTAACAGGCGTCTGTATTCTTGCTTGACGTCTGTATGCCTTCCAGGCATCTCTATAACTGCCACAGGTCTTTATGCCTGTCACGCATCTGAATTACTTCTAGGCGTCACTAAGCATGCAGCCCCTAGTGACTATGCCTGCAAGACATCTGCATACCTGCCCCACGTCAGTAGGACCTGCCAGGCTTTTGTTTTCCAGTCCAGTGTCTGTATGCCAGCCAGGTGTCTGTATGCTTGCTAGGCGTCTGTATGTCTGTCAGGCATCTGTATGCTTGCCAGTCGTCTGTATGTTTGCCACGCGTCTGAATGCCTGCCAGGCATCTGTATGCCTGCAAATCGCTGTATGTCTGTCACGTGTCTGCATGCCTGTCACGTGTCTGTGTGCCTGCCACTTGTCTGTATACCTACCAGGTGTCTGTATGTCTGCCAGGCATCTGTATGCCTCCCAGGCACCTGTATGCCTTCCAGGCGTCTGTATGTCTGCCAGGTGTCTGTATGAATACAAGGCATCTGTATGCCTGCCACGCACTTGCATGTGCATGCGAGGCGTCTGTATGCCTGTTAGGCATCTGTATGCCTGTCAAGCGTCTGTATGTCTGGCAGGCGTCTTTATTCCTGCAACGCATATGTATGCATGCCAGGCGTCTGAATGACTGATAGGTGTCTGTAACCCTGCCTCGAGTCTGTATGCCTGCCATGCGTCTGTATCCCTGAAAGGCGTCTGTAAGCCTGCAAGGAAATATTATGCCTATCAGGCGTCTGTATGCAAGCCGCGCGTCTGAATGTCTGCCAGGCATTTGTATGCCTTCAAGGCGTCTGTATGCCTGCCAGGTGTCTGTATGTCTGTCAGGCGTGTGTATTCATGCAACGCGTCTGTATGCCTGCTAATCATCTGTATTCCTGCCAGGCATCGGAATGCCTGCAACTCATTGTTATTCCTGCTGCCACTCATTTATATGCCTGTCTGGCATCTGTATGCCTGTTTAGCGTTAATATGTCTGACAGGCATCTGAATGCCTGCCAAGCGTCAGTATGCCTGCCAGGCGTCTGTATGCCTGCCATGCGTCTGTATGCCTGCCAGGCGTCTGTATGCCGGTCAGGCGTCTGTATGCCTGCCATGCGTCTGTATGCCTGCCAGGCGTCTGTATGCCGGTCAGGCGTCTGAATACGTGCCCTGTGTCTGTATGCCTGCCAGGCGTCTGTATGCCTGCCAGGCGTCTGTATGCCTGCCATGCGTCTGTATGCCTGCCAGGCGTCTGTATGCCGGTCAGGCGTCTAAATACGTGCCCTGTGTCTGTATGCCTGCCAGGCGTCTGTATGCCGGTCAGGCGTCTGAATACGTGCCCTGTGTCTGTATGCCTGCCATGCGTCTGTATGCCTGCCAGGCGTCTGTATGCCTGCCATGCGTCTGTATGCCTGCCAGGCGTCTGTATGCCGGTCAGGCGTCTGAATACGTGCCCTGTGTCTGTATGCCTGCAAGGCGTTTGTATGTCTGGCAGGCGTCTGTGTTCCTGCAAGGCGTCTGTATGCCTGCCACGCTTCTCAAGCCTTCCAAGCGTCTGTATGCCTGCCACTCATCTGTATGTGCATGTCCCGCGTCAGTATGCCTGCCAGGGGTCTGTATGCCTGGCAGGTGTCTGTATTTCTGCCACGCATCTGTATGCATGAAAATAGTCTGCATGCCTGCCATGGTGTCTGTATGCCCGGCAGTCGTCTGTATTCATGCCCCATTCAGGGAGACGGTGGCTGAGCGGACAGAACACAGGACGCGTGATCCTGTGGTCCCGGGTTCAATCCTGGTTCGCCGGAGAGAAACAATGGGCAGAGTTTCTTTCACCCTGATGCGCCTATTACCTAGCAGTAAATAGGTACCTGGGAGTTAGTCAGCTGCCACGGGCAGCTTCCTGGGGGTGGAGGCCTGGTCGAGGACCGGGCCGCGGGGACACTAAGCCCCGAAATCATCTCAGGATAACCTTAAGATAACCCCGCCTCTATATGCCTGTCATGCGTCTGTATGGTTGCCAGGCGTCTGTATATCTGCCAGGCGTCTGTATCTCTGCTACGCGTCTGTATGCTTTTCCAGGAGTCTATTCTTGCAAGGCGTCTGAAAGTCTGCCAGGCATTTGTATTTCTTTTAGGCGTCTGTATGCCTGTCAGGCGTCTGTATGCCTGCCAGAAAACAGCATGCCTGCCCCGCGTGTCTTTGTCGGCAAAGCTTCTGTATGCCTGCCACGCGTTTGTATGCAGGCATACACCAGGACATCTGTCATGCTGTGGAACTTGCGGAAACCAAATTGAGAAGGGGAGAGGAGGTGATGGTGTTCCATCCAGGAACCACATCAGACGAACGTTAACCATACGTTCAAAGAGTTAGCAGACACAACTTGTGAGGGAAATAGGGCGAAAGTCCTTAGGGGAAGTACCCAGAGACCCCGGTTTGCAAACAGGGAGGAAAACGGCATCGAGCCAGCCCTCAAGGACTGACGACGACTCCCAGATCCGATTATACAGACTCAGTAAATACTGAGACGTTCACGGAGAGAGATGGCGAAGCATCTCATAATGAATACCATCGGAGCCTGCCGCCGTAGAACCGCAGAGGGCCAGGGCAGAACGAAGTTCAGAGAGAGAAGGGATCATTATAGGGACGCCGAAGACGAGTGCAGAAATCTAAAGGACGAGACTCAAGGACAGGTTTACGAAGAAGGAAAGATTGGGGAAGATGAAGACCAGAGCTAACAGAAGAAAAGTGGAAACCCAGTTCGGAAGCGACCTGCAACGGGTCCGCCACAAGAGTACCATGGAGGTGAAGTACCGGTGAAACATTGGGAACGAACTTACCCGATATCTTGCGGACATACTTCTAGATCTGTGGCAGAGGATTTTCGGACGTAATTATGGAGACATAAGATGCCCAACATTCATGCTAAGCAATACGGCTGGCCCTACGGGCCACTGCACTCGTTTTCCGAAAGAAAAGAAAAGAATCGGCAGTCTGCCGACGGCGGTGCCTCTTCCAGGCTGCACGCTTACAGCAGACAACCCGAGCACAGTCCGCATTCCACCAGGGAACGAACTTCCGCGGACCCCGAGAAGAAGAGCGAGGAATAGAGCGGAGGGCAGCGTCGAAGAAAGTGTCATGAAAAAGGAGGAGAGCTGAAGGGAGAGGTTAGAGAGAGCAGCACTGAGGGTAAATAGGTTCCAGTCCGCCTTAGCAAACTGCCACCTAGGGAAGGAGAGGGAAGGGTGAAAAGAGAAAAAGGAAACAAGGATGGGGAAATGGTCACTGCCATGGAGGTCATGGGCAACATGGAGGTTTGGGCACCATGCCCAAACCTCTAGCACTTGTTACAAAACCGAGGAGAAGGAATATACTCCTGGACAGAGCACCTGGCACCAGCAAGAATGACAGAGGATGGAAGGGTCCTACCATCAAAGGTAATCTTCACAACTCGAAGGGGTTAACGGCGACGACCACGAGGGGGACGAGCAAACGAGTCTACCTGGAGGACAGAATGGCCTTGGGCATCAAGGATATGCCGAATGTCATCGTGGCAGTCCTGCAGATTCCGAACACCGGTTGCAACATGGGGCGGGAGGAGAATAGTGCCAACACTGGCATTCAACCGAGTGTTCTTTGAGACCCCGAACAGGGATCTCGCCAAGGCAGGATAAGGCAGCCAAGTGGGAAGCTGCATCCTGAGAAGGAGCAGCAACGACTCGTGTACCGAGACGAGTGGGGTTGAAAGTAACAGAGGCATCTACGGAATCAACGAAATGCCAATGGAGGGAGAAATCGTCAGGAGGCGCAGAATCAAGAGGGAGGAGATCAAAGTATTTGGCTCACGAAGCAGGACCAAATAAGGCCTGATACGCATCAATACAGCAAGAAAACAAGCGAGTGCGGCCGTGGCGTTGACGGCGTTGAGAACCCCCAGAGAGAGAGGGGGTCAAAAGGCGCAGTAGTCACAACGAGAGACTTAGCCGCACCAGGGGACGAAGTGGTCACCACTGGGGGCTTGAGGCTCGACCCAACCACAGAGGAGGGAGGGGAGCTGGGGGAAGAATACAGAACGGTCAAAGGAGGAGCAAGGTCGGGGCCCAATGCAATGGGAGCTACAGAGCCCGGTCTTCCAATACAGGCCGACTCGGGGGCTTGGTCGCCCACCCCACGAGCCTGAGAGGGTAGAACAGAAACATTCAACGACATATAGACGAAGAGAAAGAAATTCATCCACGAATGTGCCCCCATACCCACCATGGAACCACAATTAGAGGCAGGACACTCAACAGGAAGCTAATGCCGATCATGCCGGGGCCCCCTAGGGGTGCGTCGTGAGTATACGCCTCACAAACGCCACCTTAAGAACCATCAGTCCGTCGAGATCGGGTTCAGCGACGAAAGGGGGATTGACAATATAAGGTTCCCCTCGCTCGAGACGTCGGGTACTACAGTTCTACAGGTGCAAGAGTATGCCTCCTCAAGCACTTTGGCATCAAAATAGAAGAAGTCCAAAGGAATAACCAAAACAAGCAAAAGGTCGGCAGGAAAAGACAAGCAGATAGGAGAAGAGTGGGGAGAAAAACGAAACAAAAGAAAAAGGAAAAGGGATCCGGCACAATTAGAGAAGACAGCAGCAGGAGTGCAAGGCCACAAAAGGACAGAGGACTGTCCCACAGAGCATCACACTCCAGCAGCCGTCCACTAAGCACCCCTCATGGCGCCAACGGGCCAGATGGGGAGGGGGGTGTGGAGACATAAGATGCCCAACATTCACGTTTAGCCATACGGATGGCCCTACGGGCCACTGCACTCGCTTTCCGAAAGAAAAGAAAAGAATCGGCCGTCTGCCGACGGCGGTGCCTCTTCCAGGCTGCACGCTTTCAGCGGACAGCCCGAGCATTTCTGACTTTTTCTGTCAAACTTCTGAGGTTAATCTTTGACACTCATTTGTCTCGGTCAACCCATATCTCTTACCTCTGAGCTGAATTCTTTAAATGTAACTTACTTAAGGTCTTGTTCCATATATCCTGGGGAGTTGATAGGCGCACAGTCCTTTCTTTAGATTCCTCTCTCGTGCTGTAAAAACTCGATTATGGCTGTCCTTCTTACCCGTCTGCGTCTCCCTCAACTCATCGTCGTCTTCATGTTCTTCACCACAATGGGCTATGCCTCAGCTTTAGTGCCTTTCGTTCGACTCTCACCAAAGCCTGTATGTTGAAACAGCCATTCTGTCACTACAGAATCGCCGTAATCGCTACTGTCTTTGCAAAGCTACTTTGCGCTGTCTTTACAACACCTTCACTCTCGCTTATGTCTTTCTTTGACCACTACCTCTCCTGTTGGCCCTGTTCCCTTTCACCATCTTCCCCTTTCTGTACGACTGTCTCGCTTGCTAGTTTCTCTCTCGGTCTGTGTTATCAATAGTTCCCTTCGTGTTGTTCCATCCTTGCCCCTAAGGAGGATCCCTCTTCCTAGGTTTTGTAGAACTGTGACCGTATGAATAAAGCGTTTACCCCTTCTTCAGTTCTGAAAGGCCTTTAACTTGCTCAATTTTCTTCACACTCCCATCCCATCTCCGTCTTCACAGATGGGTCTTAGTCTGCCGAAGGTGTAGGCCACTCTGTTGTATTTCCTTACTGCAACCTATATGTGTCAACCTGTCTCCAGAGACTAGCATCTTCACAACATAAATGTATGCAAAATTTGTATGCTCTTCGTCAGCTGATTTCTCCCTGTCAATCTTCCTGTGTTGTTTAAGTTGACTCCTGCAAAGCCACTACTACATCACCACTACCACACAAACCACCACTACTATATCACCAATACCACACCACCACTACCACACCACCCCAACTGCCACACCACCTCTTCTACACTACCACACTACCAACACTACCACACCACCACTACCACACTATCACTATTTGGGCACTATTCCTTTCCCCCGTCCCATCCCAAATCTTTATCCTGACCTCTTCCAAGTTCTATATAGTTCTATATAATGGCTTGGCGCTTTCCCCTAATTGTTCCATTCCATTATCATCATATCACACTACCACTACCACACAAAATCTTGCCTTACAGGCTTAATAGAATTCTACGATCAGGTGACAAAGATTAAGCAAGAAAGAGAAGGACGGCTGACTGTATTTTCTTGGACTCTCGGAAAGCCTTTGACACAGTACCCCATAAGAGGCTAATGCATAAGCTGGAGAAACAGGCAGGTGTAACTGGTACGGGGCTCCAGTGGATAAGGGAGTACCTAAGCAATAGGAAGCAAAGAGTTTTAGTGAGGGGTGAAACCTCAGATTGGCGTGAAGTCACTAGTGGAGTCTCACAGGGCTCTGTACTTAGACCTATCCTGTTTCTGAAATACGTAAATGATCTTCCAGAGGGTATAGACTCGTTCCTCTCAATGTTTGCTGACGACGCCAAAAATTATGAGATGGAATAAGACAGAGGAGGACAGTTTGAGGCTTCAAGAAGAACTGGACAAGCTGCAGGAATGGTGGAACAAATCGTTGTAGTTTAACCCAAGCAAATGTAATGGAATCAAGACAGGTGTAGGGAGAAGGAGACTAGAAACAAGATAACACTCGGGAGATGAAATTCTTCAAGAGTCAGAGAGAGAGAAAGACCTGGGGGTTGATATCATGCCAGACCTGTCTCCTGAAGCCCATATCAAGAGGATAACATCACCGGCATATGCCAGGTTGGCTAACATAAGAATGGCATTTAGAAACTTGTGTAAAGAATCTTTCAGAATTTTGTATACTACATATGTTAGACCAATCCTGGAGTATTCGGCTCCAGCATGGAGTCCATATCTAGTCAAGCATAAGACTAAACTTGAAAAGATTCAGAGGTTTACCACTAGACTAGTACCCAAACTGAGGGGTATGAGCAACGAGGAGAGACTACGGGAATTAAACCTCACGTCACTGGGAGACACAAGAGTTAGAGGGGACATGATCACTACATACAAGATTCTCAGAGGAATTGAGAGGGGTAGATAAAGACAGACTTTTTAACACAAGGATCACAAGCACTATCTTGAGTTGATTTCGGGGCTTCAGTGTCCCCGCGGCCCGGTCCTCGACCAGGCCACCACCCTAGGAAGCAGCCTGTGACAGCTGACTAACTCCCAGATACCTATTTACTGCTAGGTAACAAGGGCATAGAGTGAAAGAAACTGCCCATCGTTTCTCGCCGGCGCCCGGGATCGAACTCGGGACCACAGGATGACAAGTCCAGCGTGCTGTCCACTCGGTCGGCCGGCCCCCCTAGCACTACGGGACACAGGTGGAAATTGAGTGCCCAAATGAGCCATAGAGAAGTTAGAAATAATTTTTTTAGTGTCAGAGAAGTAAACATATTGAATGCATTAGGAAGTGATGTGGAGGAGGCTGACTCCATCAGCCCGTTCTCCAAAAAATGGGGTGGTAAATGTAAGAAGACAAATAAGTGCAATTATGTACTATTCATAGCAGTTAGGAATTGTACTTATTTTCACTTAGTATTAAATCGTACTGTCAAATATATTGTGAATATTTGAGTTTACCTGAAAAACTGAATAGAAAACCACAACCTCACCTAACCATGTTAGTTTTTGAAGATAATAATTTTATTGTTTCCTAATTACAATTAGTACTTAACCTATAGCTATATTCATATATAGTTTTATAAAACTAATAAAATAAAACTAAAATATATCAGTAAATTGTAAAGTAACTCAGGATATTTTAAAATTTTGTATAAAATCTAAATTGTTTAATAAACCTGAAAAAGAAATTCCTGATATTTAAAACTTGTGTACTGCAAATTGAAATTGAAAACTTCATCCTAAAATTCTGAGTACCTTAACAGAAAACGAGGAGAATTAAATCGGGGAAGGGAGTTGGGTAAATGTAACGGCCCCATAAGTGTAATTATGCACTGTTTATGACAGTAAGAAAGTGTACTTATTACACTTAGTATTAAATCGTACTGTCAATTCAGAGGACGGGTTGCAGCCATACACAGTTTCAAGTGTAGATATGATAGAGCCCAATTGGCTCAGGAACTTGTACATTAGTTGATTGACAGTTGAGAGGCAGAACCAGACCTCAACCCCCACAAACACAACTAGGTAAGTACACTATCTCTATCACCACTACCAAACCACCACTATGACACAACAATTACCACACAGACGATCACAACCACACATACCATCACTATCACTTCCACCACACAACCACTACCACACCACCACTACCACAACTACCTCACCATCACTACCACCATTACCACACCACCACAGCCACACAACAGCACGGGTGGGACAAGAACAAGGGGACACAGGTGGAAACTTAGTACCCAGATGAGTCACAGAGATGTTAAAAAGATTTTTTTCAGTGTCAGAGTAGTTAATAAATGGAATGCACTAGGAAGTGATGTGGTGGAGGCTGACTCCATACACAGTTTCAAATGTAGATATGATAGAGCCCAGTAGGCTCCGGAATCTGTACACCAGTTGATTGACAGTTGAGAGGTGGGACCAAAGAGCCAAAGCTCAACCCCCGCAAGCACAATTAGGTGAGTACAACAACTACCACAATTACCACACACACAAACACTACCTCAAAAACACACACAGCACCATTACCACACTACCTCTACCACACCACTACTACCACACGACCACTACCACACCACAACTGCCACACCACTACCACACACATCACTTCTACCACCACTACCACACCACAACTACCAGTTACACCACTACCACACCACCACTACCACACACACCATTACCGCACACACACCACAACTACCACGACTAGCACACCACCAATACCACCATAATACACCACCACTACCTTCAGTTCCACACCACCACTACCACACACAACCCCACTAACAAACTACCAGTACCACCACTACCACACCAATACTCCCATTACCACCACCCACCACTACCACATCAAGTGGGGATTCGCCGCTCTGCTACCAGAGGGCGCTGACCCTCGGCCTGAGCTGTCAGTGTTAGCCTGTAGCTGCTTGGTGGTCGTTGTTGACGGTTGGGTGCAGCCGTTGGCCTGGGCCCGGCAGGTGTTATGGCGACGGCTGGTGGTGGCCGTGTTCGCTGTGTCGACACCGTGCGGCTAGATTTCTCGGCCCCTGTTGATTGGCCCCTGGTGGAAGTTGCCCTCATGGATGTACTGGGCGTGGAGTTCCCTGATCTCTACGGTTTGGAAAAACTTTCATCTACCCGAGTGGCGGGGCCGTTCTCCTCGTCCAGTGCTGGTGCACTTTCCTGAGGATGAGCTCTGTGATGCGTTCCGTAAATATGGTGCGGTGATGGGGTATCGTCATACCTGTCTTCATAGTGGACGACTGAAGGGGCTCTGCATGGGTGCGCATACTTTGCGCATGAGGTTCTCTGGGACTATTCCCTCCCGGATGGCTGTGTGTGGGTTCTACTTACTGGTTTTTTACCAAGGGCAGACACGCTCCTGCTTCTGGTGTGGTGAGGTGGGTCACTTCGCTGCTGGTTGCCGTGCTCCTTGCACGGAGGACCCGTCGGTGTTCCTCGAGGATGATTTCCCGTACTTGCCAGAGGTGGGGCCGACTCCCGTAGGTCTGGGCTCTGTGGGGTGTGCCTGAGGAGGTGTCTTCCCCTGCTGTACCTGCCTCTTAGTCTGCTGCTGTTTTGTCTGATTTGCTGGTTGTCTCTGCTGGTCTGGCGGTTCCTGCTCCATGTGCTCAGTTGCTGGTGGTGGCGGAGGTGCATCGTGATCCGTGTGTATCCATGAAGTCAGCCACGTTTGGTGTGGGGCCGGGGGGCTGCCCTTGTGCTGGAGCCGGTGCGCTTCCCGAGGCTGGGGGTGGTGTGGGTCCCGTGTCTCCTGATGGTGCGCCCAGCGGTGTTCCTGGTGCTGGTGCAGTGGCACCGCTGTCTGCTGTTGATAGTGCTGTGCCTCCCGTGGTTGCTTCTGTCCCTCGCTGGAAGTGCGCTCCGAGGGATCAGTCGCATAGCAGGGGCCCCTCCTGGGAAGAGGATCGAGGCTTCGGGTAGTGTGGCTTTGGCAAGAGCTCCTCCCTCCGCTCCTTCCGCAGTTCCTCCTCCCTTTCGGACGCGGGGTCTGGCGGTGTGCAGGGCGTTGAGTGTGGCGTGGGGCTCGAGGCGGCGGAGGACGAGACGAGGACGTGAATGGTGTCTGCAGTGCCTGGAGATGCCTCGTCGCGTGGTGTCTCCACCTTGCGGCTTGCGAGGGTTTCTGTACAGCCATCTTCCGGAGTGCGGCGGGTGGTTGAGCCTGGTGGTGTGGGTGTGGCTCCCGCTGGGGGTGCGGATGTTTCCCCTGGGGGAAGTGTCGGGTTGAGGGTGTCCTGAGGTTCTTCCGATGGCGCCCTCTGTTGTGTGTGCGTCGTTGATCGTTTGGGGATTTAAATGATCTTGGGGTCCAGTTGGGCCTGTTGGATGTTCTGCAGGAGCAGCGTGTGGATGTGGCTCTGATCCAGGAGCATAATGTTCGTGATGTGTCTGTGTTGCGAAGTTTGTGTGCCCATTATCATGTTGTGCTCAATCCTTTGGGGGGATGCTTATGATGTTTTCTCGGAGGGCTTTCATCTCCGTGCTTCACAAGGAGATGGATGAGGATTGGTGGGTTTTGTTTGTTCGGGTGGAGTTTTTGGGGGTCGTCGTTCCGTTCCTGACGGTGTATGCCCCCTCAGGGGCGGCACGCTGTCAGGAGCGAGAGGAGATTTTTAGATGGGGCTTCTTCCCTTCCTGCGTCATGATACGCGAGGTATAGTTTTTGGTGGGGATTTTAATTATTTAACGAGTGCGCAGGATTGTAATAGCGCCCACCTGCAGAATATCTCGGGTGTGCTGTTGGAGGTGGTGCATTCTTGCGGTTTCAGGGATGCTTCTTTGCTCTGTGGTGGCGCATTGAATTTTACTTCTGCTGTGTGTGGGGCGCGTTTGCGGATTGATCGGGTGTATGTTACTGGTGGCAAGTGTTCCGTGTTTGCTTTCCACACTGTCCCAGTAGCCTTCTTGGACCATTGTTTGGTGGTGGTCTGGGTTGGTGTGCACAGTCAGGTGTGAGTCGGTGCGGGGTGGTGGAAACTCAATTGTGGGTTGTTGCGTAGTTTGCGGGTCTGTGGGTTATTGTGTAGTCCGTGGGTCTGCGGGCAGTTTTGGGTCTGGTGGGTCGGGATTCTTGCCCGGCAACCTGAGTTTCCTTCTGTTTTGGATTGGTGGGAGTGGTGTAAGGTGCAGTGTAGGTCGTTTTTTCGGGTGGTTGCCAAATGGGAGGCTGCTGGGAGGTTTGGGTTGCTGCGGTTGCTGCAGACCCGGCTTTCGCGGTGTATGTGCGGTTCAATGTTAGGGTTGACTGTTTTGGGGAGATTGTGGAGTGTAAGGAGCGTATTTGTGGTATGAGGAATGAGTGGGCCAAGGGTGTCCGTGTGCGTGCTCGTGTGAGTGAGGGTGTCGACGGGGAACGACTTTTCCCCTTTCTTTTAGGAAAGGTGAAGGCTGCGCATGACTGTTCTTTTTACAGCTCTGCAGCGGCTGGATGGGTCCGTTGTTTCGGACACAGATGGTGTGGTGCATTATGTTTGGCAGGAGTTGGTGGCACTCTATGGGGTGGTGAAGGGGGGCGACGCGCTTGCGGATGCTTTCTTGAGTAGGTGCGTTCCGGGGTTGTCTCCTGGGGATTGTGTTCGTTTAGTGGAAGACGTTTCGTTGGTGGAACTTTTCGATGTGGTCAGATCGTTTCGTTACGGGAAGGTGCCGGGCTCGGATAGCTTTCCTGTAGAGTTTTATATTGCTTTTTGAGATGTGCTGGGGGGTGTTCTTGTGGAGGTGGTACGGGCTTGCCTTAGGTGTGTTCTGCCTGTGTCTCAGTGCAATGGGATCGTACGGCTGCTCCCGAAGCTGGGCGATTTACGGTTCTTCTCGAACTATAGGCCCATTACTTTGTTGAATGTGGACTATAAGGTCCTGTCCAAGGTTTTAGCTGGTCGGTGTCGACGTGTTGTTGCATCTGTTGTTTCTGCAGAACAGTTTTGTGGTGTTCCTGGCCGCTTTTTGCTGCAGTGTAATGCGTTGTTTCTGGATGTGCTTCTCTATGTTTCAGAATCTGGCTTGTTGGCGGCGATGCTCTGCCTGGATTGGTCGAAGGCTTTCAACCGTGTATCGCTTGCCTTTGTTTTTTGTGTGTTAGAGCGGCTTGGGTTTCCACCTTTGTTCGTTGGGTGCGGATGTTGTATGCTCATTATTGTAATCGGGTGTGCATCAATGGGTTCTTGAGTGCTCCTTTCCCTGTGCGCCGTTCGGTGCGGCAGGGTTGTCCACTTTCTATGCTTCTTTATGTGCTCTTTCAGGAGCCTTTTTTTCGGGCAGTCAAGGCTTGTGCCTTAATCCTTCCCCCCCCCCCCCCCGGCTGCCTTCTGGCCTACGGTTGCCCGTCTGCGATTATGCGGATGATGTTGGAAATAACCAACAGTATTATACAACCTTTGTATTAACCACAAGTAGTTACTAAAATTACTAACTTGTTGATTTAATCATCATCATGATTTATTTTAAACATGTTGCCAGATTCTTCCTAGTCAGAGTGACAACGCGAGGAACGACAGGCAGAAACATGAATTCTCTCTTCCTCAATTAGCTGCACAACTTTAATATGCCAATTTATGTTACGCGAAATTATATTTTATCACAGAAGAATTAAATGTGACATCAATACTCGTCACCACCTCTTCCTTCCTTAGTTAATTACGATATATATATATCCATTTACGCTCGAGATGTCTATCAAGAGCCACGCATGCGCAATCAGGAGGAGGAGGAAGACGAGAGAATGTGACCAGCCACCGCACGACTCGGATGCCATTGACAGCGTGCAGCAGTGTTACGTTTCGACCATACTTACTTCGATCCCATGACCAGTAGAGCGCTGCCACGTTATCTGCACATTATAGCCGTGTCCCAGACTAGTATATCTGCAATTCCATAGTCAACGCTGTCATGTTCACAGAAAATGGTACCATCCGTTTTCTATGTGCGGCGGCTGAGACGCCAGAGAGAGGAGGTAAACAATAGAGCGTACAGGACGCCCGCCAAGCTTGGTAGCTACTAGTCATGTAATCATATTAAGTATTAAAGTCAGTAACCAAGTCATGACTTTACATCAACCCTACAACCAAGACTTCCTCAGTAACACACAAACACCACATTGGCGACGAGGATGAACTGTGAACGCAGGTATTTGTTCAGTTTCAAACACAAGGGAGAAGCATGCTGCCTGGAGGAGGAAGAGAAGCTGTGAGCGCCATACCCGATGCTGTATGCTAACCGATGCTGTGTGCTAACCAATGCTGTGTGCTAAGCGATGCTGTGTGCTAACCGATGCTGTGTGCTACCCAAGCTGTGTGCTACCCAAGCTGTGCTGAAGAAACTGTACTGAGGAATCTGCCGACGTTGTGTACGAAACGACGCATTGATGTGTACAAAACCTGATGTTTTGGTTACGAAACGACGCTTCGTGCTACAAAATTCATCACACTGAACTGACTGCTGTACCAACTGCTGTACCAACTGCTGCACCAACTGCTGTACCAACTGCTGCTGTACCAACTGCTGCTGTACCAACTGCTGTGCTGCTGCTGTGAGTAGGAACAACACATGTACACAAGGGCTAGGTAAGAAGTCAGTTGCTGCTATATTGTGCACTGTTGTGAACTTTTGCATTAAAATGCTTGTGTGCTTTGCAAAATTAAAGTAATTACAGTGAATTCTTGACTAACATATACAGTGCAGTAAGTGTTTAATATTCTGAGGAACATTTAAGTGATAAGTTACATTTATTCAGTAAAAATGGCAAATATACCTCAGTTTCCTGCATTTGATCCTGACTGTGACCAGACAAACCTGTCACAGAGGTGGGTCAAATGGCTTAAAAGGTTTGAAAAATTTGTTGATAGTTTCTGACATCAAAAGTGCTGAAAGAAAGCGTGCCTTTCTACTTCATTATGCAGGTGATAGAGTTTGTGACATCTTTGACACACTGAAAGACACTGGTGGTGCCAAAGATTATGACACTGCCAAAGCCAAACTAACAGAGCATTTCAAACCAAGGCAAAATACTGCTATGGAAATTATGCATTTCAGGAGAGCAAAACAACTCTCTAATGAAACTGTGGATCAATACCACACACGTCTGCAGGGTTTAGCAGCCCATTGTGAGTTTGCTGATGTTGACAAAGAAATCAAACAGCAAATAATTGAATCATGCACATCTACACGTCTTCGTCGAAGAGCTCTAGAACTTGTTGATGATGACAGTTCTCTTACCAAGATACTGGATATGGCTCGTCGAATGGAAGATGCTGCACGTGATGCTCGTGTCATGGAGTGCAGTGCCAATAACGGTTCTGCCACTGTTACTAACAGTGATGAGGTACGTAAGGTTCAGGGAGGACACCGTGATCAAAGAAGATATCATGCCAAACCTAACAGTAAATTTAGCCGAGAACCACGTCACAACTGGGGTCAAGGAACAAGGCTCAAGCAGTCACAACGACCCACATCAGAGGGTGTCAACAATAAATGTTACAATTGTGGAGGAGACTACCCACACCAAGATAATGTTTGTCCTGCTCAAGGTAAGAAGTGCTATGAGTGTGGAAAACTAGGTCATTTTGGTGCTATGTGTCGTTCCGCACTAAAGAAACCACAGTCAATGAATAAAAGCACTGTACGAGGATCAGGTCATAGGGGTCGAGGTGGTAAACACAATATTGCACCTCATATCCAGAATGTTAATAATATACAAGACATTTCATTACAACCATTCTCAGATGACAGTGAATGTGATTATACTTATGGAGTACAAGCAATCACAGAATGGAATGATCTTCCAAACAACCCAGAGACATGTGTATACATTGCTGGTATTTGTCTCAAGGTTCTCATTGACACTGGATCAAACATTGACACCATTGCTGAGTGCCACTATGAAAAATTTAAAAAACAGTTCCCAAAGCTTGAGAACTATAATGGCAAAGCCACTGCCTATGCTTCAAAGGTAGCCTTGCCAGTGATTGGAACTTTCACTGCAGAGATTAAGTCAAAGAATGCAATGCTCATTACTACATTCCATGTTGTTAGGAATGCAAAGGAGTCTTTACTCAGTTACAAGACTTCAACCAAATTGGGGCTACTTCAGCTTTCTAATGCTGTAGCAGTGGAATCTGCAAACAATGTTGATGGTATTGTTGCTGAATTTTCTGATCGATTTAAATCCATAGGTTGTTATACTGATAGCAAAGTACATCTGCATATCAACCCAGATGTAATTCCAGTTGCCCAACCACATCGCCGACAACCATTCCATACTCGCAAGAAAGTCAATGCTGAACTGGATAGGCTGATGGAACTAGATATCATTGAACCAGTAACAGGCCCAACACCATGGGTAAGCCCAATTGTCACTCCACCAAAGCCGAAGAATCCAGATGAGATACGCATTTGTGTGGACATGCGTGTTCCCAACAAGGCAATAATGCGTGAACGCCATCCTACACCGACTGTAGATGATATGATCTACCGCTTGAATGGTGCAACTATATTCAGCAAGTTAGATTTAAACAAGGGCTATCATCAGCTTGAACTTGATGATGAGAGTCGCTTCATCACAACGTTTACGACACATCGAGGTCTGTATAGGTACAAGCGCCTGAGTTTTGGTATTAACAGTGCTGCCGAGGTATTCCAGCACATCATCAGCCAGGTATTGCAAGATATACCTAATGCTGACAACATGTCTGATGACATCATTGTTTATGGCCGTACCCAAGCTGAACACGACAAAGCTCTTCGTGCAACATTGCAACGCTTACGAGAAAAGAATTTGACGCTAAGCCGAGCAAAGTGTGAGTTCAATCAACATAAAACTGAATTCTTTGGACATGTACTTAGTGACAAAGGTCTGTCTCCAGATCCTAAGAAAGTTGCAGATATCAAGAATGCTGCACCTCCTTCAACGTCCACTGAAGTACATAGTTTTCTGGGAATGGCAAACTACTGTTCTCGCTTCATTCCAGATTTTGCTACCATTACGAAGCCTCTACGTGAGCTCCTGAAGAAAAATGCATCATGGTTCTGGAGCGATATCGAGCAAAATGCATTTGATGCTGTGAAAGATGCACTAGTAGAGAATGCGACTGCTGCATACTTTGATCCATCAATGGACACTGAGTTAACGGTGGATGCTAGTCCTGTTGGATTAGGTGCTATTTTAGCCCAACACAAACCTGGTCAACCAGATTCCAGAGTAGTAATTGCCTACGCCAGCCGTTCTCTCACAGATGTTGAGCAACGATACAGTCAGACAGAGAAGGAAACTCTTGCTCTTGTATGGGGCTGTGAACACTTCAATGTGTATCTGCTTGGTGCACCCTTCACCACGATAGTCACTGACCACAAACCGTTGGAGACCATCTTCAATAATCCAAAGTCCAAACCACCAGCTCGCATTGAGAGATGGGCTCTTCGTCTGCAACCATACAACTTTACGGTGAAATACAAGCCGGGTGCAGGCAATCCCGCTGATTACATCAGTCGACATCCTGCAAACAGTTTCACCATCACCAAGCATCAGCAAGTTGCCGAGGAATATGTACACTCTGTAACCTGTGATGCAGTCCCTAAGGCTCTTACTCTTGATGAAATCCGTACTGCAACCCTAGAGGACCCAACTCTGCAAGCAACAGTGGATGCATTGACTAAGAAAAAGTTTCCACGCATCCCACCCTCAGGAGTTGACCAAGATGCATTCAAAGCACTTGAACGCATCCAGACAGAATTAAGTGTTACGCAACAACGCGACACTGTGCTGCGAGGTACTCGTATCGTGATTCCAGCTGTTCTCCAGCAACGTGCTCTGAAGCTTGCACATCAAGGACACCAAGGTCTTGTTAGGACGAAACAGCTGCTAAGAGAAAAGGTGTGGTTTCCTGGCATTGATCGTCAAGCAAAGGATATGCATGATGCCTGTGTCCCTTGCCAAGCTGCAGTGGATACTTCAAGACCAACACCTCTACAACCTTCACCACTACCTGCTGCACCATGGACGGAAGTATCGATGGACTTCTGTGGACCACTACCAACTGGAGAGTACTTGATGGTAGTCATTGATGATCACTCACGTTATCCAGAAGTAGAAATCATCACTTCCACATCTGCAAAGGCTGTCATCCCGAAACTCGACAAGATCTTTTCAAACTTTGGCATTCCCGAAGTTGTCAAGACAGACAATGGACCGCCATTCAATGGACAAGACTTCGTCAACTTTTCTGAGCATATTGGATTCAAACACCGCCGTGTGATGCCACTACATCCTCAAGCAAATGGAGAAGTTGAGAGATTCATGCAACCTCTCATGAAAGCGGTACGCTGTGCTCATGCCGAAGGACGATCCTGGAAACAAGCTATGTATGCTTTTCTCAGGAACTACCGTGCAACACCACATGGAACACTGGGCAAGTCGCCTGGCGAACTTTTATTTGGACTTCCTATGAGAATCGCACTACCCGTCATGCCAGCCGAGGTAACGGATAAATGTCTCGCTCAGAAGGATGCACTAGCCAAGGGCAAAATGAAAATTGCTCATGATCAACGTGCAAAGGAACAGTTCATAAAGGTTGGTGACACTGTTCTCGTTAAAAAGAAAAAAGAGGGAAAGTTAGATATGCCGTATGATACAAAACCATATAAAGTGATTAGTGTAAAAGGAACTATGGTAACAGCTAGTAATAGAGATCATAGTATAACACGTAATATGGCTTATTTCAAAGTGATTCCAACTAGTGTAGAAAATGATGAAGTGCAAAGTCGTGCAAAAGAAAAAGAAAAAAATAGTTATAACCCGACAAACAATTCATCAAGGGATGTTATTGCATTTAAGGACTCTCGTCCTAAACGTCATGTTAAACGCCCTACACGATTTGATGATTAATTGTGTTCCTATGTAATGAAAAGTATTTACTTATTGTGCTAAACTAAATTTAATATTGTTTGAAT
Source organism: Procambarus clarkii (assembly GCF_040958095.1). NCBI lineage: Eukaryota > Metazoa > Arthropoda > Malacostraca > Decapoda > Cambaridae > Procambarus > Procambarus clarkii. The sequence goes on along the minus strand of NC_091215.1, from coordinate 8,629,509 downwards.
AATGCAGATATCTCATTCAATATTTTGTAACTTTGTATTACAGTTTCTTTCATGTTTGTTTAACATTGCATATGTATTTTTAACATTGAAATCCTTTGTGGAAAAGATTAAGTTGTTTAAATTCTTTGTGTGCTTAATTAATGTTAAATGTATGCAGTATCTCTTGATATGGTAATAACTTACTTTGTGTCAATAACTTTGCTTTGTGCTACAAGCATGGTAGACATCCTGTATTCATTCTTTTTAAAGAAAAGGAGGGATGTCATGTTCACAGAAAATGGTACCATCCGTTTTCTATGTGCGGCGGCTGAGACGCCAGAGAGAGGAGGTAAACAATAGAGCGTACAGGACGCCCGCCAAGCTTGGTAGCTACTAGTCATGTAATCATATTAAGTATTAAAGTCAGTAACCAAGTCATGACTTTACATCAACCCTACAACCAAGACTTCCTCAGTAACACACAAACACCACAAACGCCTTTCAAGCAGCAGCTGGAGGACGAAGGATTGCTCAGTTCTCTACATCAACGGACACGCGGCTCGGCAACTATTATTTCCTTTTTGTTATCATGTGGCTACAGTTAACATTTAGGCTAGTTGTCGTTAGGCCGTATATAAAATAACAAAATCCCATATGTGTCTTTAGCAGTTTTTACAATCTAAATAGACAATTATTTTCATTATTTTGGCAGAAGAAATTTACAGTGCTTGAATATAAATTGCACAGATATTGGCAGAAGATTTTTACAGTTATCGTCATAATTTAGGATGTACTTGTAGTTACCTATTATCTAGAAGATTTCTACAATGTAATTGCCTTCCAGCTCCAAGTCGAAGTCAACCGAGGTGCTAGGCTTCCCCACCTTCACGTGCAACAATTTGCCCTATGCAACACGTCGTCGGTGGAGCGTGGCAACCGATTACACCTCTCTAGATTTACAGCTAAACTGTCCATTTTTATCAGTAGTAATATCTTTGTAATTACAGTAGTGATCTCCCAAAGAGATCAATTACATTAACCCATTGATTTACATATACCGTACTTTTCTATCCAGTAGTATATTGAGGTGCATTTACCTTCAATTAATATTATATAATCAACCTTATTTACTTTCATAATTTGAGTTACTCTGGTGAAGAACCAGCACCAGAATAATGCTAGGGAAGTATTAATCTTTTAGCATGTAACCCCCCATTTTTGTGCAGGTTAATTTGACTCCATTTATATAAGAAATACAGTTACACCAAGATCCATAGGACACTAGTTCTTGGGATCAGTTTAATCCGTTGTCTCATCTGTTTTCCACCTTTTCTCAAAAAGTGGTAGTTCTTCATAGCTATCGAATTATTTATTTAATTACAAGTTATTGGAGTCAGGTTTTTCCCACAGATGATACCGTTCTGTTCATAGCCTCTGAGGGTTCTGTTGGAGTTGTGAAGACCATGGTTGAGAGGTTTGAGTTGGCCACTGGGGTCCGGGTTAATCGTGCTAAGTCCGGTCTTATGGGTGTCGGTGAGTTGTCCTCTCGCCTTGTGTGGGAGGGGTCCTGGTTTCCGGTGGTCTCCTCTCTGTGGGTTCTGGGGATCACCTGGTTTGCTTCTTACGAGCGCTCTTTGGAATATAATTGGTGTACGGTTTCTCGTAGTGCTGGCGTTGTGGTTGGGATGTTGTCGGAGCGCCCGTTGACGATCTATCAGCGGGCGGTGCTTGTTACTTGCAAGGTGTTATCGCGTGTCTGGTTCGTGGCTCGGTGCTTCCCCTTAGTTCGCCGGTTGGCTCTGGGGTTGGAATGTCAGGTTTATAGGTACGTGTGGTGCGGTCGTTACCACCCAGTTCGTCGCTCGAAGTTGGTGTTGGCTGTGCGGGAGGGTGGGGTCGGTATTCCTGACGTGTTTACTAGGCCTCGGGCGTTGTTCCGGGTCTCGTTGCGTCAGGGGTTGGAGTTGGGTGGGGGGCTTAATGCTTTGTGCGTTTTTTACTACTCGGTTCGGTTTAGTATTTTGGTGTATTTGGGTGTTTGTCAGGAGGTGGCCCTGTGTACCCCTGCTGTTTACTCTTGGGGGGTGGACATTCTTCAGGCTGTCTGCCGTTGTCCTGATTATATGTCTCTTTCGGTTAAGGCGGTCTATGGGGTTTTGTTTTGTCGTGTCCAGCCGCGAGTGGAGGCCATGTTCCCGTGTTGGAGTTGGGGGAGGTGTGGGCAGCGTTGGGGGCGCGGTTTTTGTCGCCGCAGCAGCGGGAGTTATTGTTTCGCATGTTGCATTTGTCGTTGGCGACAAATGAGCGGCTGTGCATGCTGGGTTTGCGCGCTTCTACGGAGTGTGTGCACTGTGGGTTACCCGAGTCTCAGTTGCATGTCTTTTATTTTTGTGAGCGGTTGCGTGGTTTGCTTGATTGATTTCGTGATGTGTTGGCCGTGGTTTGTGGGCCGGGGTATCAGGGTGGTTTTCTGTGCTTTTTGTTTCTGTCTTTTCCGCGGGGTTCTAGACGGGTGCGGAATACCTTATGTCTTCTCGTCGCAGACTATGTGTATTATGTATGGGTTGGTCGGAGGGAGGGTTATGGGGTTGATAGGGTTTTGGGGGTTTTGAGGGGCCTCATGCGGTACACCTGGTGTTGGCTGCAGCGTGCTTTTTCGGAAGCCTTTTGCGGTTGGTTTACTGATGTGTATGTTAGTGGGGCTGAATTTGTGTAGTTGGGATTGGGTTGGGTTCTTGGATTTTGGCTGTGGGTTGGTAAGGTGGGTCTGTCCCGGTTTGCCTTGGGTCCCCGTCCCTCCTGAGCGCCTCCTTGGCGGGGGATGGGCGAGGTGTGTGTGCGTGTGTGTGTTGTTTCTGTTGAAGCTGCTCCTGTGCTTGTGTGTTTGCTCTCCCCCTGTCCTTCGGGGTTGTTTGGTGTGATTGTGTGTGTGGTTGTGTTTCTTTCCTGGCTCCTTTGTGGGTCTCTAAATTTGCTCTGTGCGCGATTTATTATTTATGCCTTTTATGTTACTTATGGTATATGTACTTGTTGCTCCTATGTCTCTGGAGCATGCCTTTGGTGTATTTTTGTGCTCCTCTGTGTGGGGTTTTGGGGTGCCCGGGTTTGTAATTTGATATCCACCCCTTTCATTTACAGTGGTGTTTGTATTTATGTCCATGTTTTGTGAGTGTTCCTTTGCCTTTTACATGATGCAATTTGTCAAATTCCTGTGCCATGTGTTTTGTCTTGTTCCGATTATGTGTTATTTTTTCTGTTCTCTCTTTGGTATGTGCTTTGTGATTTGTATTTTATATATCAATAAAAAAAATACCACATCAACACTACCACACCACTAACACACCAGTACTACCACCACTACCACTACCACACCACTACCACACCACCACTACGACCACTATCACTATTACCACTACCATATCACCACTACCACACTACAACTACCACCACTACCAAACCACCACTAACACTACCACCACTATCAGACCACCACTACCACACTACCACTTCTGTTACCACTTCCACTACCACAACTACCAGACCACCACTTCCACACCACCACAACTGCACCACCAATACTACCACTAATATACCATCACTACCAAACTCCCACTACCACCACTGCCACACCACCATGACCACCATTATCACACCACCACTACCACACCACTAATACAACACCATCACTACCACACCACAACTACCACTCACACCACCACTACCATTCACACCACCACTACCACCATTACCACATCACCACTACCACACACATCACCCACACCACCACTACCAGCTCTACCACACCACCACTACCACCATTACCACATCACTTCCACACACACCAACACTACCTCCACTACCACACTACCATTACCACCACTACTACCCACCACTACCACACCACCACTACAACACACACCACCACTACCACATCACCACTACCACACAACCATTACCACACAACCACTACCACACCACAACTACCTCACACACCACCACTACTAAACCATCATTACCACACCACCACTACCGGTACCACTACTACTACCACAACTACCAGACCACCACTACCACACACATTATCACTACCGCACACACCATCATTACCACCTCTACCACCACCACTACTACTACTACGACCACACCATCGCTACCAAACTCCCAATACCACCACTACCACACCACCACTACCTTACCACCACACCACCACTACCTTACCACCACACCACCACTACCACACTGCCACTACAATAACGACCAGACCACCACTTCCACACCACCACTACCACACCACCAGCACTACTACTACTACCACACTATCACTACCACATCACCACTACCACTACCATAACACCACTACCAGAGAACCTCTTCCACCACTACCACACACACAACTACCACACCACCACTACCACACTACCACCTCCACACCACCACTACCTCACCACCACCACTGTCTAGGTCGACAGAGAGCGTGGTACAAAAGGATTAAGAATTGGGAACTTAGTTTAAAACAAGAATTCGTCAAACTGGTTAGAAATATTAAAAAAAAAGAGATAAGGAGGGTAAAAACAGAGTTACACCACTCTAGCACTCTGCCTGACTCTATTGATTTATTAAATATGGTAGACAGTGGCTCGCAAAGTTCCTCTTTGCATTCATTAAGCACCCTGGCAAACACTTCATCCGGCCCTTGGGATTTGTTTGGTTTGAGTTTTACAATTTGTTTAATTACATCCTCCCTGGTAACTACTAAACTAGTCAACCTGTCCTCATCCCCACCCACATAGACTTGTTCGGCTGAAGGCATATAGTTAAGTTCCTCTTTAGTAAATACAGATATAAAATATTTATTAAAAATACTACTCATCTCTTCGTCATTATCCGTTATTTGACATGTCTCAGTTATTAATGGACCTATCCTTTCCCTAATCTTTGTTCGATATAACTAAAAAAACTTTAGGATTTGTCTTTGCTTACCTTGCTATGCGAACTTCATAGTTTCGATTTGCTTTCCTTATCTTTTTAACATTTCTAACCAGTTGTACGAATTCCTGTTCTTAACTGACTTCCCCATTCTTAATCCTTTTGTACCACGCACTCTTTTTACATATAAGGTTCTTCAGATTCTTTGTTATCCACTTTGGGTCATTAGTATTCGATCTATTCAATTTGTATGGTATTCTACGTTCCTGTGCTTTGCTTAGAATATTTTAAAATAAGTTATATTTTGAATCCACATCGAAATCCCCTTTTACCTCACCTATCGCTGGGTTCACGTCGCGCTCCAAGACCGGCCCACTCCTATTCACAAGACTTTCCAATCTATTTGACCCCCCAAAATTCTTAGGCTATGGAAATCAGCTTTTCGAAAATCTGGCAATTTAACAAAATTTTCTCCTACAGATTTATTCCATTCTATGCTAAATCTGATTTCTTTGCGATTACTCTTCCCTAGCTCACTCCCTATTTCGATGTCATTAATTTGTGTTTCCCTGTTAGTTAACACTAAATCTAAAATATTATTTTCCCACGTTGGTTCCTTAATGTGTTGTGTAAGAAAGCAATCGTCAATTAATTCTAGAAAATCTTCTGCTTCATTATTCTCTGTTCTGTTAAACCAATTTATTCCACTAAAATTAAAGTCACCAATGCCACAAATAACAAAGGGGGTATTAATAGGGTACACACAGAAATCACAATAGCGTGATATATCAAATGAATAAATCTACGAGGGCCGTAATGAGGATTCGATCCCGCAGTCTGTCCGGGACACAAACCATCCTGGACGAAAGTTCGAACCCTCATCACGGCCCTTGTGGATTTATTTAATTATTAATAGGGATTAAAAGTATTAACACAAGACAGAACACGAAACAATGGGTATAAATTGGATAAGTTTAGATTTAGGAAAGACCTGGATAAATACTGG
>NC_091215.1:8586098-8618598 GCF_040958095.1 Procambarus clarkii | reverse complement strand
CTGCACGCCAGGAGAGTCTCCCAGTCGATCTTAACGGCCTCTTATTAAGAAAGAGTGAGAACACGACTCGTTCACTTGACTGTCGTGTGCCCTCCCCAACAATCGGGCTCTACGGTTAACCACAAGGTCGCCAACTGGTGTTTTAGGTGGCCAGTAACACCATCAGTGGACTGGTGGAATTAGTGGTAGCCTTGGCAAGGTCACACTCAAAAGATCAGGAATCAGGCAGGTACTTATTGTTATCACTCAATGCTTTCAGTATAATGTAGCCACAAGATCAATGGAGGGAATGATAAAAACACAAAGGTAATTTTGCATTTTACTTAAAATGTATGAAAGATGTCACAAGGCCAAACAATAACAAAGAAATCAATTGATCCTGACGCGGCCGGTAATTCCCACGAATAGTCTGCGATCATTAGGTGGCAACACCTCCCCCTCCTCATCAAGTGTCAAGAACAGCTGATCGCCTGACCCCCGCGCGGAAGCTCTTTGCTTGTTTTCTAGATTCACGCGCGCTGTTTCCTTAAGTTCTCCAATATTACTATGAACTCGCACACACGATATTGGCTACAGTAGCACGTATCACTTGGTTACACTGTACTCAGGCTCAAACAGTCTTTTCTACAATCAATGCTACGATGACTCACTGTAATGGCTTTACACTGTTACTCATCCAACAATATATTATGAAATATTAACACTGGGGTTTTCAGTACTTTCTCTCGTGGGCGATAACGCAATAATTCACTGTACTCACAAATGATCAATCACTGCATAAACATAGCATATATAATGTAGATACATCAAATATCAATACATGGAAAATAAATGATTTCTGGGCACACAGCCTAACTTTCAAATACTGGCATAATATTATATATAATTTACCACTATATGTTCATATCAAAATCTATAGAAAGATATACACAACACAGTAAATTTATCACTTGTTCCTGGTGCCTGTACACACCAATAATCAACATGAATATTACAAGTACTCTTGATAGTACTGTCTAGCACACTGGTGCTTTACCGTGACATGGGTGAGACTTGCTCACGACATATAAAATCCTCAGGCTAGATAATATAGCCGAATAACATAGCTAACTAAAGGGGAATGGGGAGGGAACTAGAAACACCTACTTCACCCTATCCTCCGATGAGAGTCGAGATGTAGCTCCTGGTCCACGTGTCGGGAACGCCCCCACACTACACGTCGTCGTGTCCTACCAGAGCCTCTCGTCGTCCCACCGTTTAGCGCGTCGTCTCCGTGCCTCCTCACTGCAGGTCCGTCCTCCTTCTTAACTTCTTGAAGGTTGGAGTCGGTCTCCTGGCCGTCGTCTTCTCCCAGCAACGGCTGTCGCCTACGTCTCAGCTACAGTCGTCCGGTTTCCACAAATAGTCCTCTCTTCCTCAGCTACCCAGTGGCTCTGCCAGCCACTACGCTGTCACGAACTGGTGAATTGCCACAGACGTCACATACGTCACCGCACGGCTTCACTGCTTCTTGCACAGCACCTGACTGGAGCACTTGTTGCTCAAATAACCGTCAATTCCCTCTTCTGGTTCAACACATGAACTAGGGAAGACTTCTCAGAGTACTGGCGGACTTCAGGTGATGCGTAAATCCACGGGAGCGGGAAACAACTGTCCAACTGACAGGACCAACCGTCGCACGTCCGACCTCTATGACGTGTCGTGTCTGACTGATGGCGCCAGAGTGGCGCGCGGCCCGGACCCCCTTCCTTCGTGACGTCACTTTCGCTACGGGAAGTTTTCATTGGCTCCCGGTGCCACATTGCTGTCGGTGACCAATCCGGTGCCACTGACGTCACACGGTTTTAGCGGGAAATCAGGGAGGCTAGCGCCATCTTGGCTCCCTAAAGGGCCTAAACCACAGGCCAAAATATTACTATTTCACAAATTTCTCGGCTCTCCGAGAACACTTCCCTCTCTCCCATATATCAAATTGTAGCCTGCAACGTAGAGAACGCTTGGGAAAAGCAGACATGACTCTTACTGCAGGCGTGGGAGAATTATAAAGGGGGGGAACTCCGTCACAATATATATATATATATATATATATATATATATATATATATATATATATAAATATATATAAATATATATATATATATATATATATATATATATATATATATATATAAATATAAATATATATATATATAATGTTTCATTGAATATGACCGCATATTCTATATTTATTTTTTTCTGGTTTAGGGCTTTTATCCCTCTATTTTCTTAGCATCAGGGCTTAATTGAAATAGGAGTTCTCCAAAACCCATTTTCGTACTTTTAAGGTGAAGAAAAGAAGTGATTTACTATAGAATGTATTACACTTATTTATACAATTTGCACAACGTTTCGAACCTCCATGGTTCATTCTCAAGTGAAGCGATATACAGGGCTGGTTGATTTTATACCCGCACTGGGCCAGGTGATAAGACAATACTTATCTTATCATTATTATTATATATTATATATATATTATATATATATTATATATGTATGTATATCACGAAAATAAACACATGATATATTATATATATATATATATTATATATATATATATATATATATATATATATATATATATATATATATATATATATATATATATATGGACTTAATAGACAATTAGGAGAATTTGACACTATTCACTTTCAAGAGTAAAGACAAAATAAGGCTCAAGCTTAACTTAAATATTCCTAGGCTTAGTGTAGGACATATACATACTATATATGACCTCAGATAGCGAGTATTAGTCCTAAGATTGTTAGATTAGGTTATCATCATCAAAATTACTACACATAGTTCCAATTTCTATTTACTAATTGTCCATTACGTCAATATGTGCACGATGGTCAACATTGTTGCAAAAAGTACTCTCTAAACAGGAGGATGTGTTGAGAGTCTACTCTCATCTTAATGTTTAGCATCACAACTGCCACCACTTTGTGCTGAAAGATTCTAAGCTTATATTACTTAATATAACTAAGTACCTAACCTTGTGTAACATAACGTAACTGACCTAACATAACTAAACCTAAACAGTAATTATATTAGATACATTGGGCTACCAGGTTTATTTAATTGTGGTGTTGTGTGTCTTGGTGTATATTATGTGTATATTTCATAATAATACATATATCAATGTATGCTGTAGACGTCACTTTGGATTATGTGGCCAGGCTTTGCTCCTGCCGCTCCTCGAAGCCCAACACCACCAAACTCTCCATTCCTTTCCCCCGTCCCATCCCAAATCCTTATCCTGACCCCTTTCAAGTGCTATATAGTCGGGATGGCTTGGTACTTTCTGCTGATAGTTCCATTCCCTTCCGCTGTATTAGTCTGTCTCTCTCTTTTCAGCTTGGCAAAGTTGTTCATGAAATTGGGCACGCACTTGGCTTCTTTCACGAGCAGTCTCGTTTTGATCGAGATTCCTACATCAACATTTTGTTTGCCAACATAATCCCTGAGAAACAACTGAACTTCATGAAGCTGCTGCCAGCTGAGGTTAACAACTACAGTGTGCCTTATGACTACACTTCAGTGATGCATTATGGCTCAACGGTAAGTTATTGATTATTCCGGCACAACTGTGAGTAGCCGCAGACCCCCCCCCCTCCCTGCCTCATGAAACACTTGTGCTGGTAATAGCACGTACGTGTGTGTGTACTCACCTAGTTGCGATTGCGGCGGTTGAGCTCTGGTTCTTTGGTTCCGCCTCTCAACTGTCAATAAACTGATGTACAGGTTCCTGAGCCTATTGGGGTCTATCATATCTACACTTGAAACTGTGTATAGAGTCTGCCTCCACCACATCACTTCCTAAAGCATTCCATTTATTTTAACTACTCTAACACTAAAAAAAATCTTTCTAATGTCTTTGTGGCTAATATGGGCACTCAATTTCCACCAGTGTTCCTTAGTGCGTGTGCCCCTTGTGATAAATAAACTGTCTTTGTCTACCCTATCAATTCCTTTGATAATCTTGTGTGTGGTGATCATGTCCACCCTAACTCTCCTGTCTTCCAGCGACGTGAGGTTTAATTCCCGTAGTCCCTCGTCACAGCTCATACCCCTTAGTTCAAGCACTAGTCTGGTGGCAAACTTCTGAACATTCTCCAATTTAGTTTTATGCTTAACGAGATATGGATTCCATGCTGGAGCTGCATACTCCAGGATTGGTCTGACATATGTGGTAGACAAGGTTCTGAATGATTCCTTACACAAGTTTCTAAAGTCCGTTCTTATGTTGGCCAACCTGGCATATGCTGCTGATGTTATCCTCTTGATTTGGGCTTTGGGGGATAGGTATGGCGTGATATCAACCCCCAAGTCTTTCTCTCTCTCTCTGATTCCAGAAGAATTTCATATCCCAAGTGATACCTTGTACCTGGCCTCCTGCTCCCTTCACTTATCTTCATTACATTGCATTTGTTCAGGTTAAACTCTAACAGAAATTTGTTGGTCCATTCCTGCAGCTTGTCCAGGTCTTCTTGAAGCCTCAAGCTGTTCTCCTCTATCTTAATCCTACTCATAATTTTGGCATCATCATCAAACATTGAGAGGAATGAGTCTATACTCTCTGGAAGATCATTTACGTATATCAGAAACAGGATTGGTCCGATTAGAGACCTGTGGGACTCCACTTGTGACTCCACGCCGATCTGAGGTCTCATCCCTCGCAGTAACTCTCTGCTTCCTGTTGCTTAGGTACCCTTTTATTCACTGGAGCACCCTACCAGTTACTCTTGCCTGTTTTTCTAACTTATGCACCAGCCTCCTATGAGGTACTGAGTCAAATGCTATAGATTTGCCCAAGAAAATGCAGTCTGCCCAACGTTCTGTTTCTTATTAATCTTTGTCACCTGATCGTAGAATTCTATTAATCCAGTAAGGCAAGTAAGTAAGTAAGTAATAATCAAAAGAAGGCACCAAACCGGGAAGGCTAAGTAGCACCATCAAATACGCAAAATAATCAGAGGGCGCTAAATATCACCAAGGATGCCAATACGAGAACAAAAACGCATAAGGCGAACGATATCAAAAGTATCCGAGTCACCAAGAATTCTATCGAGGGACAGGTGACCGCGAGGGGCGGTCGGAAAGCAAGACACACGCTCGTCCTGGAAGTCAGGACATTCAAGAAGGACATGCACGACCATAAGAGGGACAATGCAACTAGGACAATAAGGAGCAGGGCGGCGCTCCATCAAGTGACCATGGGTTAAGCGTGTGTGGCCAATACACAACCTCGCCAGAGCTGTTTCCCACCGCCGGTTACGGTGGAAGTAAGTAAGTAATTATCAAAAGAAGGCACCAAACCGGGAAGGCTATGTAGCACCATCAAATACGCAAAATAATCAGAGGGCGCTAAATATCACCAAGGATGCCAATACGAGAACAAAAACGCATAAGGCGAACGATATCAAAAGTATCCGAGTCACCAAGAATTCTATCGAGGGACAGGTGACCGCGAGGGGCGGTCGGAAAGCAAAACATACGCTCGTCCTGGAAGTCAGGACATTCAAGAAGGACATGCACGACCGTAAGAGGGACAATGCAACTAGGACAATAAGGAGCAGGGCGGCGCTCCATCAAGTGACCATGGGTTAAGCGAGTATGGCCAATACGCAACCTCGCCAGAGCTGTTTCCCACCGCCGGTTACGGTGGAAGGAGGACTGCCACGAGGAAACACAATATTTAAGAGTACGTAGCTTGTTACCAGTAACAGACAACCAAGAAGCCTGCCAACGGGTAAGGACTGAGGAATGGATAACCGGGTAAAAGTCGGAATACGGAATGCCCTTACGAGAGATGGGACAAGAGCGGACAGCTTCCTTGGCGGCAGCATCCGCACGCTCATTTAAAGACACACCAATATGGCTGGGAACCCAACAAAACTCAACCGACTTAAATTTACTATGAACGAGAAACAGCCAATGCTGGATCTCGACAACCACTGGATGAACTTTATTAAAGGACCCGAGAGCCATGAGGGCACTACGAGAGTCAACAACAACTACAAAGGAAGACTGACAACGAGAAAGTAGGAGACGAAGAGCATAGAGAATAGCATAAAGTTCCGCTGTAAAGATGCTAGTCTCCGGAGGCAAGCGACACATATAAGTGCGATCAGGAAAAACAACAGAGTATCCAACACCGTCCGCCGACTTAGACCCATCGGTGAAGACAGAAACGGAGCGGGAGTGAGAAGAAAAGTGCTCAAGGAAAAGGCGTTTTAGAACCGTAGGAGGGGTAAAAGCTTCAGTGATACGGGTCAAGGAAGTACAAAACCGAGGAAGAGGGACTCTCCACGGGGGCAAAGAAGGAACAACACGAGGAGAAACATTAGAAATACGAACGGAAAGAGAATCCTGGAGGCGAGATAACCGGACAGAAAGAGGGAGGTGGTGAAGAGGAACAGAAACCGCAGGGGGGGTAAAAGTTAAAGCACGACAGAGGCGAGAGGAAGGATGTTGTAAGGACCGCGCAAGATAGTGAAGACAGTAGCGATCACGGCGGTCCTGGAGAGACAGGAAGCCAGTGTCAACATACAAGCTAAGGACGGGAGTCGAACGAAAGGCACCAGAACTGAGGCGCAACCCAGTATGGTGCAAAGCATCAAGACGGCGAAGAGTAGAAGGAGAAGCAGACGAGTAAGCAGGACAACCATAATTGAGCTTAGACAGGACAAGAGAGGAATGTAAAGCAAGGAGAGTGTGCCTATCTGCCCCCCAAGAAGTATGGGACAAGACCCGAAGGAGGGTAAGGGCCTTAGAGCACTCAACACGGAGGTAAGAGATATGGGGAGACCAAGACAAACGAGTGTCAAGGAATAACCCCAAAAGCTTCGCGGAATCATTGTATTCAAGGGGATGACCATAAAGTGACAAAGAGGGACGAAGAACAACCCGTTTCCGCGTAAAAGTCATGGCACAGGTCTTAGAAGTAGAGAACTTGAAGCCATGACCGGTGGCCCAAGACGACACGGCATTAATTGCAAGTTGAAGCCGGCGCTGAAGGAGAGGCGAATCATCAACCTGACAGCAAAGGGTAAGATCATCGACATAGAGAGCGGAGAAGACACCAGAAGGAAGAGAGGAAAGAAGACCATTGAGGGCAACCAGAAAAAGAGTAGTGCTCAGAACACTACCCTGGGGCACACCTTCGTATTGCTGAAAAGAGGCAGAGAGCGTGGTACCAAGGCGCACCCGAAAGGAACGACAGGAGAGGAAGCTGCGGAGAAAGAGAGGGAGATGACCACGAAGGCCAAAAGAATGAAGTTGAGATAGAATATGATATCGCCAAGTGGTGTCGTAAGCCTTTTCCTGGTCAAAAAGGACGTCAACAACGGAGGTCTTCGCAGCAAAAGCAGTACGAATATAGACCTCCAAGTTCACCAGGACATCTGTCGTGCTGCGGCACTTGCGGAAACCAAATTGAGAAGGGGAGAGGAGGTGATGGTGTTCAAGGAACCACATCAGACGAACGTTAACCATACGTTCAAAGAGTTTGCAGACACAACTTGTGAGAGCAATAGGGCGAAAGTCCTTAGGGGAAGTACCCAGAGACCCCGATTTGCGAACAGGGAGGACAACGGCATCGAGCCAGTCCTCAGGGACTGACGACGACTCCCAGATCCGATTATACATACTCAGTAAATTATGAGACGTGCACGGAGGGAGATGGCATCTGACTCCTGAAGGATTTCCTCTCCCAGATGATACCTTGCATTTGGCCCCCCCTCCCCGTTCAGCTCGTTGTCGCCGTGTGGGGGCTTCGTGGGCGGCTGCCGGAGTGTGATGCTCCTTAGGACAGTCCTCTGTCCTTTTCTAGCCTTGTGCTCCTGCTGCCGTCCTCTCCAATTCTGCTGGGCACCTTTTCCTTTTCCTTCTGTTTCGTTTTTCTCCCCCCTCTTCTCCTATCTGCTTGCCATTTCCTGCCGACCTTTTGCTCGTTCTGGTTCTTCCATGGACTTCTTCTATTTTGACGCCCGGGTGCTTGAGGAGGTATACTCATGCACCCGTAGAACTGCAGTACCCGACGTCGAGAGCGTGGGGAACCTTTTATTGTCAATCGCTACTTCGTCACTGAACCCGATCTCGACGGACTGTCGGTTTCTTAAGGTGGCGTTTGTGGGGCGTATACTCACGACGCACCCCTAGGAGGCCCCGACAAGATCGGCGATAGCTTCTTGTTGGGTGTCCTGCCTCTAATTGTGGCTCCATGGTGGGTGTGGGGGCACATTCGTGAGTGAATTCTTCTTTTCGTCAAGATGATAACCCCTGTTTCGGCTGCTTCTGGCTTACCTTCTCAGGCTCGTGGGGTGGGCGACCAAGCCCCCGAGTCGGTCCGTATTGGAAGACCGGGCTCTGTAGCCTCCGCTGCATTGGGCCCCGACCTTGCTCCTCCTTTGGCCTCTCTGACTCCTTCCCCTGGCTCCCCTCCCTCCTTCGAGACCCCCGTTCGGGTCTCGAAGAACGCTCAGTTGAATGCCAGTGTTGGCACTATTTTGCTCCCGCCCCATGTTGCAACCGGTGTTCGGGACCTGCGCGACTGCCACGACGATATTCGACATATCCTCGCTGCCCAGGGCCATTCTATTCTCCAGGTGGACACGTTTACTCGTCCCCCTCGTGGTAGTCGCCGTCAACCCCTCCGGGTTGTGAAGATTACCTTTGATGGTAGGACCCTTCCACCCTCTGTCATTCTTGCTGGTGCCAGGTGCTCTGTCCAGGAGTACATTCCTTCTCCTCGGCTCTGCAACAAGTGCTGGAGGTTTGGGCATGGTGCCCTCCGCTGCTCCGGGACTGTCTCTCTCTGTCCTTTGTGTGGTGGCGAAGGTCACTCTCAGTCGGAGTGCACTGCTCCCCAGGCTCGTTGCCTCAACTGCGGTGAGGCCCATCCTACCTTCTCCCGTGCGTGTGTCCATTACAAGCTTGAGGCAGCCGTCCTCAACCTGAAGCACCGGGAGCGTTTATCTTTTCCTGAGGCGAGGCGCCAGGTTCGCCGGCTCCCGCCTTATGCTAATATCTCTTATGCTCGCGTGTTGCGCTCTTCCTCTACTCGTCCTTCCCGCCTTCCTAAGATTCACAACCGTTTCCGGGCCTTGGACCCTGATGCGCCCACTGCCCCCTCCTCTGTTCCTTTGGGTTCTCTCCCGAAGGATCCTCCTCCTGGTCCTCTGTCTGGGGTTCCCCTTCCTTCTACCCGGTCTGTCGTGTCTTCTGTGTCTTCTTCCTCGTCCCCCTCCGATCCTCCTTCCCATCCTCTTCCTCCATCTATCGGCTCTCCCCACCGCCTGTCGGTGCGGGCGGATGTCCATCGCTCTCCTAACGGCCGTCGTGTGTGCTCTCGTTCGGCTTCTCCTGTTGAGACACTGGAATCCGTTGCCCGGTACGTAGTTGCTGGGACACCGGTCTCTTTAAGTCAGAAGCGTAAGCCTGGCTCCTCTCCTTCCTCTTCCCCGGCGGGTAAGAAGGCTTCGCTTTCTTCCTCAGCTCCTCCTTCTGGCTCTGTTGCTCCTTCCCCTCCCGTTTCAGTGCTTGCGCCCCCTGTTCCTGCTATGGAGGTTTTTTTGGCCCCTGCTTCCCTTTCGGTTGCTGCTCTTGCTGGGGTGCGCTCCCCTCTTTCTACTCCCCCTCCTCCTGCTGCTGTCCTTGACGGCTCCTCTCCGTTGTCTCCTCCTCTTCCTCCTCCTCCTCCTCCTCCGGACCCTGCCCGCCCACCTCTGATCTGTTCTCCCGTTTCCTTCCCTCTGTCTTTGCTCAGTTTACCCATGCCCCCTAACCCTGACTTTGCTGACCCTGATATTCTTTAACGTGCTCTGTTGCTCTTTCGCCTTTGTTTCTTCCTTGTTCTCTGTTTTTGTCCTTTCTCTTCTCGTCGTTGTCCATTCTTCAATGGAACGTTCGAGGTTATTACGCCAATTTCCTCGAACTCCAACTTCTGATTTCGCGGTTTTCGCCCCTTTGTGTCTGTCTCCAGGAGCCAATGCTTGGTGCTCGTGCTGGTCGTTTTCGTGGCTATTCCTTTCTCTCCCCCCCCCAGCCATTGCTGGGGCTTCTAATTCTTCTGCTCTCTTGATTCGGGCTGATGTTCCCTTTGTTCCTTTACTTTTTCCTTCGCCTCTCCATTGTTCTGCTGCTCGTATCTTTGTGGGGAAATGGTACACAGTTTGTTCCATTTATCTCCCCCCGAGTGTCCCGCTCTCTCTTCCTGATTTGAAACACCTCCTGGACTCATTGCCGGAGCCTGTGCTCCTGCTGGGTGACTTCAATTGTCGTCATTCTCTTTGGGGTGACGTTCTGACGAATACCCGGGGTCGCCTCCTTGAGCCGTTTCTCCTCTCTTCTTCCCTGTCTCTTCTGAATTCTGGTGAGCCCACTCATTTGGACTCTCGGACTCGCACCCTTTCTTGTCTTGATCTTTCTCTCTGCTCTTCTTCTCTTTACTTAGATTTCACGTGGCAGGTTCTTGATGACCTCCATGGAAGTGATCATTTCCCCATCCTTGTTTCCTTTTTCTCTTTTCGCCCTTCCCTCTCTTTCCCTAGGTGGCAGTTTGCTAAGGCAGACTGGACCCTATTTACCCTCAGTGCTGCTCTCCCTGACCTCTCCCTTCTGCCTCTCTCTCGCGCTCTCCTCCTTTTTCATGACACTGTCTTCAACGCTGCCCTCCGCTCTATTCCTCGCTCTTCCTCTCGGGGTCCACGGAAGTGCGTTCCCTGGTGGAATGCGGACTGTGCTCGGGCTGTCCGCTGTAAGCATGCAGCCTGAAGAGGCACCGCCATAGGCAGACGACCGATTCTTTTCTTTTCTTTCGGAAAGCGAGTGCGGTGGCCCGTAGGGCCATCCGTACGGCTAAACGTGATTGTTGGGCATCTTATGTCTCAACAATTACGTCCGAGACCCCTCTGGCCCAGATCTGGAAGCGTATCCGCAAGATAGCAGGTAAGTTCGTTCCCGATGTTTCACCGGTCCTTCACCTCCATGATACTCTTGTGGCGGACCCGTTGCAGGTCGCTTCCGAACTGGGTTCCCACTTTTCTTCTGTTAGCTCTGGTCTTCATCTTCCCCAATCTTTCCTTCTTCGTAAACCTGTCCTTGAGTCTCGTCCTTTAGATTTCTGCACTCATCTTCAGCTTCCCTATAATGATCCCTTCTCTCTCTCTGAACTTCGTTCTGCCCTGGCCCTCTGCGGTTCTACGGCGGCGGGCTCCGATGGTATTCATTATGAGATGCTTCGCCATCTACCTCCGAGAACGTCTCAGTATTTACTGAGTCTGTATAATCGGATCTGGGAGTCGTCGTCAGTCCCTGAGGACTGGCTCGATGCCGTTGTCCTCCCTGTTCGCAAACCGGGGTCTCTGGGTACTTCCCCTAAGGACTTTCGCCCTATTGCTCTCACAAGTTGTGTCTGCAAACTCTTTGAACGTATGGTTAACGTTCGTCTGATGTGGTTCCTGGAACACCTTCACCTCCTCTCCCCTTCTCAATTTGGTTTCCGCAAGTGCCGCAGCACGACAGATGTCCTGGTGAACTTGGAGGTCTATATTCGTACTGCTTTTGCTGCGAAGACCTCCATTGTTGCCGTCCTTTTTGACCAAGAAAAGGCTTACGACACCACTTGGCGTTATCATATCCTATCTCAACTTCATTCTTTTGGCCTTCGTGGTCATCTCCCTCTCTTTCTCCGCAGCTTCCTCTCTCGTCGTTCCTTTCGGGTGCGCCTTGGTACCGCTCTCTCTCCCTCTTTTCAGCAATACGAACGTGTGCCCCAGGGTAGTGTTCTGAGCACTACTCTTTTTCTTGTTGCCCTCAATGGTCTTCTTTCCTCTCTTCCTTCTGGTGTCTTCTCCGCTCTCTATGTCGATGATCTTACCCTTTGTTGTCAGGGTGATGATTCGCCTCTCCTTCAACGCCGGCTTCAACTTGCAATTGATGCCGTGTCGTCTTGGGCCACAGGTCATGGCTTCAAGTTCTCTACTTCTAAGACTTGTGCCATGACTTTTACGCGGAAACGGGTTGTTCTTCGTCCCTCTTTGTCACTTTATGGTCATCCCCTTGAATACAAAGATTCCGCGAAGCTTTTGGGGTTATTCCTTGACACTCATTTGTCTTGGTCTCCCCATATCTCTTACCTCCGTGTTGAGTGCTCTAAGTAAGTAAGTAATTATCAAAAGAAGGCACCAAACCGGGAAGGCTATGTAGCACCATCAAATACGCAAAATAATCAGAGGGCGCTAAATATCACCAAGGATGCCAATACGAGAACAAAAACGCATAAGGCGAACGATATCAAAAGTATCCGAGTCACCAAGAATTCTATCGAGGGACAGGTGACCGCGAGGGGCGGTCGGAAAGCAAGACATACGCTCGTCCTGGAAGTCAGGACATTCAAGAAGGACATGCACGACCGTAAGAGGGACAATGCAACTAGGACAATAAGGAGCAGGGCGGCGCTCCATCAAGTGACCATGGGTTAAGTGAGTATGGCCAATACGCAACCTCGCCAGAGCTGTTTCCCACCGCCGGTTACGGTGGAAGGAGGACTGCCACGAGGAAACACAACATTTAAGAGTACGTAGCTTGTTACCAGTAACAGACAACCAAGAAGCCTGCCAACGGGTAAGGACTGAGGAATGGATAACCGGGTAAAAGTCGGAATACGGAATGCCCTTACGAGAGATGGGACAAGAGCGGACAGCTTCCTTGGCGGCAGCATCCGCACACTCATTTAAAGACACACCAATATGGCTGGGAACCCAACAAAACTCAACCGACTTAAATTTACTATGAACGAGAAACAGCCAATGCTGGATCTCGACAACCACTGGATGAACCGGATTAAAGGACCCGAGAGCCATGAGGGCACTACGAGAGTCAACAACAACTACAAAGGAAGACTGACAACGAGAAAGTAGGAGACGAAGAGCATAGAGAATAGCATAAAGTTCCGCTGTAAAGATGCTAGTCTCCGGAGGCAAGCGACACATATAAGTGCGATCAGGAAAAACAACAGAGTAGCCAACACCGTCCGCTGACTTAGACCCATCGGTGAAGACAGAAACGGAGCGGGAGTGAGAAGAAAAGTGCTCGAGGAAAAGGCGTTTTAGAACCGTAGGAGGGGTAAAAGCTTTAGTGATACGGGTCAAGGAAGTACAAAACCGCGGAAGTGGGACCCTCCACGGGGGCAAAGAAGGAACAACACGAGGAGAAACATCAGAAATACGAACGGAAAGAGAATCCTGCAGGCGAGATAACCGGACAGAAAGAGGGAGGTGGTGAAGAGGAACAGGAACCGCAGGAGGGGTAAAAGTTAAAGCACGACAGAGGCGAGAGGAAGGATGTTGCAAGGACCGCGCAAGATAGCGAAGACAGTAGCGATCACGGCGGTCCTGGAGAGACAGGAAGCCAGTGTCAACATACAAGCTAAGGACGGGAGTCGAACGAAAGGCACCAGAACTGAGGCGCAACCCAGTATGGTGCAAAGCATCAAGACGGCGAAGAGTAGAAGGAGAAGCAGACGAGTAAGCAGGGCAACCATAATCGAGCTTAGACAGGACGAGAGAAGAATGTAAAGCAAGGAGAGTGCGCCTATCTGCCCCCCAAGAAGTATGGGACAAGACCCGAAGGAGGGTAAGGGCCTTAGAGCACTCAACACGGAGGTAAGAGATATGGGGAGACCAAGACAAACGAGTGTCAAGGAATAACCCCAAAAGCTTCGCGGAATCTTTGTATTCAAGGGGATGACCATAAAGTGACAAAGAGGGACGAAGAACAACCCGTTTCCGCGTAAATGTCATGGCACAAGTCTTAGAAGTAGAGAACTTGAAGCCATGATCAGTGGCCCAAGACGACACGGCATCAATTGCAAGTTGAAGCCGGCGTTGAAGGAGAGGCGAATCATCACCCTGACAACAAAGGGTAAGATCATCGACATAGAGAGCGGAGAAGACACCAGAAGGAAGAGAGGAAAGAAGACCATTGAGGGCAACCAGAAAAAGAGTAGTGCTCAGAACACTACCCTGGGGCACACCTTCGTATTGCTGAAAAGAGGGAGAGAGAGCGGTACCAAGGCGCACCCGAAAGGAACGACGAGAGAGGAAGCTGCGGAGAAAGAGAGGGAGATGACCACGAAGGCCAAAAGAATGAAGTTGAGATAGGATATGATAACGCCAAGTGGTGTCGTAAGCCTTTTCCAGGTCAAAAAGGACGGCAACAACGGAGGTCTTCGCAGCAAAAGCAGTACGAATACCGACCTCCAAGTTCACCAGGACATCTGTCGTGCTGCGGCACTTGCGGAAACCAAATTGAGAAGGGGAGAGGAGGTGATGGTGTTCCAGGAACCACATCAGACGAACGTTAACCATACGTTCAAAAAGTTTGCAGACACAACTTGTGAGAGCAATAGGGCGAAAGTCCTTAGGGGAAGTACCCAGAGACCCCGGTTTGCGAACAGGGAGGACAACGGGATCGAGCCAGTCCTCAGGGACTGACGACGACTCCCAGATCCGATTATACAGACTCAGTAAATACTGAGACGTGCTCGGAGGGAGATGGCGAAGCATCTCATAATGAATACCATCGGAGCCCGCCGCCGTAGAACCGCAGAGGGCTAGAGCAGAACGAAGTTCAGAGAGAGAGAAGGGATCATTATAAGGAAGCTGAAGATGAGTGCAGAAATCTAAAGGACGAGACTCAAGGACAGGTTTACGAAGAAGGAAAGATTGGGGAAGATGAAGACCAGAGCTAACAGAAGAAAAGTGGGAACCCAGTTCGGAAGCGACCTGCAACGGGTCCGCCACAAGAGTACCATGGAGGTGAAGGACCGGTGAAACATCGGGAACGAACTTACCCGCTATCTTGCGGATACGCTTCCAGATCTGGGCCAGAGGGGTTTCGGACGTAATTGTTGAGACATAAGATGCCCAACATTCACGTTTAGCCGTACGGATGGCCCTACGGGCCACCGCACTCGCTTTCCGAAAGAAAAGAAAAGAATCGGTCGTCTGCCTACGGCGGTGCCTCTTCCAGGCTGCACGCTTACAGCGGACAGCCCGAGCACAGTCCGCATTCCACCAGGGAACGCACTTCCGTGGACCCCGAGAGGAAGAGCGAGGAATAGAGCGGAGGGCAGCGTTGAAGACAGTGTCATGAAAAAGGAGGAGAGCGCGAGAGAGAGGCAGAAGGGAGAGGTCAGAGAGAGCAGCACTGAGGGTAAATAGGGTCCAGTCTGCCTTAGCAAACTGCCACCTAGGGAAAGAGAGGGAAGGGCGAAAAGAGAAAAAGGAAACAAGGATGGGGAAATGATCACTTCCATGGAGGTCATCAAGAACCTGCCACGTGAAATCTAAGTAAAGAGAAGAAGAGCAGAGAGAAAGATCAAGACAAGAAAGGGTGCGAGTCCGAGAGTCCAAATGAGTGGGCTCACCAGAATTCAGAAGAAACAGGGAAGAAGATAGGAGAAACGGCTCAAGGAGGCGACCCCGGGTATTCGTCAGAACGTCACCCCAAAGAGAATGACGACAATTGAAGTCACCCAGCAGGAGCACAGGCTCCGGCAAGGAGTCTAGGAGGTGTTCCAAATCAGGAAGAGAGAGCGGGACACTCGGGGGGAGATAAATGGAACAAACTGTGTACCATTTCCCCACAAAGATACGAGCAGCAGAACAATGGAGAGGCGAAGGAAAAAGTAAAGGAACAAAGGGAACATCTGCACGAATCAAGAGAGCAGAAGAATTAGAAGCCCCAGCAATGGCTGGGGGGGGGGAGAGAAAGGAATAGCCACGAAAACGACCAGGACGAGCACCAAGCATTGGCTCCTGGAGACAGACACAAAGAGGCGAAAACCGCGAAATCAGAAGTTGGAGTTCGAGGAAATTGGCGTAATAACCTCGAACGTTCCATTGAAGAATGGACAACGACGGGAAGAGAAAGGACAAAAACAGAGAACAAGGAAGAAACAAAGGCGAAAGAGCAACAGAGCACGTTAAAGAATATCAGGGTCGGGATCAGGGTCAGCAAAGTCAGGGTTAGGGGGCATGGGTAAACTGAGCAAAGACGGAGGGAAGGAAACGGGAGAACAGATCAGAGGTGGGCGGGCGGGGTCCGGAGGAGGAGGAGGAAGAGGAGGAGACAACGGAGAGGAGCAGTCAAGGACAGCAGTAGGAAGAGGGGGAGTAGGAAGAGGGGGAGTAGAAAGAGGGGAGCGCACCCCAGCAAGAGCAGCAACCGAAAGGGAAGCAGGGGCCAAAGAAACCTCCATAGCAGGAACAGGGGGCGCAACCACTGAAACGGGAGGGGAAGGAGCAACAGAGACAGAAGTAGGAGCTAAGGAAGAAAGCGAAGCCTTCTTACCCGCCGGGGAAGAGGAAGGAGAGGAGCCAGGCTTACGCTTCTGACTTAAAGAGACAGGTGTCCCAGCAACTACGTACCGGGCAACGGATTCCAGTGTCTCAACAGGAGAAGCCGAACGAGAGCACACACGACGGCCGTTAGGAGAGCGATGGACATCCGCCTGCACCGACAGGCGGCGGGGAGAGCCGATAGATGGAGGAAGAGGATGGGAAGGAGGATCGGAGGGGGACGAGGAAGAAGACACAGGAGACATGACAGACCGGGTTGAAAGAAGGGGAACCCCAGACAGAGGACCAGGAGGGGGACCCCTCGGGAAAGAACTCAAAGGAACAGAGGAGGGGGCAGTGGGCGTATCAGGGTCCAAGGCCCGGAAACGGTTGAGAGTCTGAGGAAGGGGGGAAGGACGAGGAGAGGAAGAGCGCAACACGCGAGCATAAGAGATGTTAGTATAAGGCGGGAGCCGGCGAACCTGGCGCCTCGCCTCAGGAAAAGACAAACGCTCCCGGTGCTTCAGGCTAAGGACGGCCGCCTCAAGCTTGTAATGGACACAGGCACGGGAGAACGTAGGATGGGCCTCACCGCAGTTGAGGCAGCGAGCTTGGGGAGAAGTGCACTCCGACTTAGAGTGACCTTCACTCCCACACAAAGGACAGAGAGAGACAGTCCCAGAGCAGCGGAGGGCACCATGCCCAAACCTCCAGCACTTATTACAAAGTCGAGGAGAAGGAATATACTCCTGGACAGAGCACCTAGCGCCAGCAAGAATGACAGAGGATGGAAGGGTCCTACCATCAAAGGTGATCTTCACAACGCGAAGGGGTTGACGGCGACGACCACGAGGGGGACGAGTAAACGAGTCAACCTGGAGGACAGAATGGCCTTGGGCATCAAGGATATGCCGAATATCATCGTGGCAATCCTGCAGATTCCGAACACCGGTTGCAACATGGGGTGGGAGGAGAATAGTGCCAACACTGGAATTCATCTGAACGTTCTTGGAGACCCGAACAGGGATCTCGCCAAGGCAAGATAAGGCAGCCAAGCGGGAAGCCGCATCCTGAGAAGGAGCAGCAACGACACGTGTACCGAGACGAGTGGGGTTGAAAGTAACACACGCATCCACGGAATCTACAAGATGCCGATGGAGGGAGAAATCGTCAGGAGGCGCAGAATCAAGAGGGAGGAGATCAAAGTATTTGGCCCATGAAGCAGGACCAAACAAGGCCTGATACGCATCAGCACGGGAAGGAATCGAGCGAGTGCGGTTGGGGCGCGAACGGCGTTGAGAACCCCTAGAGAGAGAGGGGTCAAAAGGCGCAGTAGTCACAACGAAAGACTTAGCCACACCAGGGGACGAAGTGGTCACCACCGGGGGCTGGAGGCTCGACCCAACCACAGAGGAGGGAGGGGAGCTGGGGGAAGAAGTCAGGACGGTCAAAGGAGGAGCAAGGTCGGGGCCCAACGCAGCGGGAGCTACAGAGCCTGGTCTTCCAATACAGGCCGACTCGGGGGCTTGGTCGCCCACCCCACGAGCCTGAGAGGGTACAACGGAAACATTCAACGACATAGAGACGAAAAGTGACAAATTCATCCACGAATGTGCCCCCATACCCACCATGGAGCCACAATTAGAGGCAGGACACCCAACAGGAAGCTATCGCTGATCATGCCGGGGCCCCCTAGGGGTGCGTCGTGAGTATACGCCCCACAAACGCCACCTTAAGAACCGTCAGTCCGTCGAGATCGGGTTCAGCGACGAAAGGGGGATTGACAATAAAAGGTTCCCCTCGCTCGAGACGTCGGGTACTACAGTTCTACGGGTGCAAGAGTATGCCTCCTCAAGCACCCAGGCGTCAAAATAGAAGAAGTCCAAAGAAATAATCCAAAACAAGCAAAAGGTCGGCAGGAAACGACAAGCAGATAGGAGAAGAGGGGGGAGAAAAACGAAACATAAGGAAAAGGAAAAGCGATCCGGCACAATTGGAGAAGACAGCAGCAGGAGTGCAAGGCCAGAAAAGGACAGAGGACTGCCCAACGGAGCATCACACTCCGGCAGCCGTCCACCAAGCCCCCTCACGACGCCAACGGGCCGGAAGGGGAGGGGGGAGTGCTCTAAGGCCCTTACCCTCCTTCGGGTCTTGTCCCATACTTCTTGGGGGGCAGATAGGCGCACTCTCCTTGCTTTACATTCCTCTCTCGTCCTGTCTAAGCTCGATTATGGTTGCCCTGCTTACTCGTCTGCTTCTCCTTCTACTCTTCGCCGTCTTGATGCTTTGCACCATACTGGGTTGCGCCTCAGTTCTGGTGCCTTTCGTTCGACTCCCATCCTTAGCTTGTATGTTGACACCGGCTTCCTGTCTCTCCAGGACTGCCGTGATCGCTACTGTCTTCGCTATCTTGCGCGGTCCTTGCAACATCCTTCCTCTCGCCTCTGTCGTGCTTTAACTTTTACCCCTCCTGCGGTTCCTGTTCCTCTTCACCACCTCCCTCTTTCTGTCCGGTTATCTCGCCTACAGGATTCTCTCTCCGTTCGTATTTCTGATGTTTCTCCTCGTGTTGTTCCTTCTTTGCCCCCGTGGAGGGTCCCTCTTCCGCGGTTTTGTACTTCCTTGACCCGTATCACTAAAGCTTTTACCCCTCCTACGGTTCTAAAGCGCCTTTTCCTCGAGCACTTTTCTTCTCACTCCCGCTCCGTTTCTGTCTTCACCGATGGGTCTAAGTCAGCGGACGGTGTTGGCTACTCTGTTGTTTTTCCTGATCGCACTTATATGTGTCGCTTGCCTCCGGAGATTAGCATCTTTACAGCGGAACTTTATGCTATTCTCTATGCTGTTCGTCTCTTGCTTTCTCGTTGTCAGTCTTCCTTTGTGGTTGTTGTTGACTCTCGTAGTGCCCTCATGGCTCTTGGGTCCTTTAATCCAGTTCATCCAGTAGTTGTCGAGATCCAGCATTGGCTGTTTCTCGTTCACAGTAAATTTAAGTCGGTTGAGTTTTGTTGGGTTCCCAGCCATATTGGTTTAAATGAGCGTGCGGATGCTGCCGCTAAGGAAGCTGTCCGCTCTTGTCCCATCTCTCGTAAAGGCATTCCGTATTCCGACTTTTACCCGGTTATCCATTCCTCAGTCCTTACCCGTTGGCAGGCTTCTTGGTTGTCTGTTACTGGTAACAAGCTTCGTACTCTTAAATGTTGTGTTTCCTCGTGGCCGTCCTCCTTCCACCGTAACCGGCGGTGGGAAACAGCTCTGGTGAGGTTGCGTATTGGCCATACTCGCTTAACCCATGGTCACTTGATGGAGCGCCGCCCTGCTCCTTATTGTCCTAGTTGCATTGTCCCTCTTACGGTCGTGCATGTCCTTCTTGAATGTCCTGACTTCCAGGACGAGCGTGTGTCTTGCTTTCCGACCGCCCCTCGCGGTCACCTGTCCCTCGATAGAATTCTTGGTGACTCGGATACTTTTGATATCGTTCGCCTTATGCGTTTTTGTTCTCGTATTGGCATCCTTGGTGATATTTAGCGCCCTCTGATTATTTTGCGTATTTGATGGTGCTACATAGCCTTCCCGGTTTGGTGCTTTCTTTTGATAATTACTTACTTGTATTTGGCCTCCTGCTCCCTACACCTATCTTCATTACATTACATTTGGTTGGGTTGACCTCTAACACCCACTTGTTCGACCATTCCTTCAGTTTGTCTAGGTCTTCTTGAAGCCTCAAACAGTCCTCTTCTGTCTTAATCCTTCTCATAATTTTGGCATCGTCCGCAAACATTGAGAGAAATGAATCTATACCCTCCGGGAGATCATTTACATATATCAGAAACAAGATAGGGCCGAGAACAGAGCCCTGTGGGACTCCACTGGTGACTTCACGCCAATCAGAGGTCTCACCCCTCACCGTAACTCTCTGCTTCCTATTGCTTAGGTACTCCCTTATCCACTGGAGCACCTTACCAGCTACACCTGCCTGTCTCTCCATCTTATGTACCAGCCTCATATGCGGTACTGTGTCAAAGGCTTTCCGACAATCCAAGAAAATGCAGTCCGTCCAGCCCTCTCTTTCTTGCTTAATCTGTGTCTCCTGGTCATAGAATTCTATTAAGCCAGTCAGGCAAGATTTACCCTCCCTGAACCCATGTTGTCGATTTGTCACGAAGTCCCTTCTCTCCAGATGTGCTACCAGGTTTTTTCTCACGATCTTCTCCATCACCTTGAATGGTATACAAGTCAAGGATACTGGCCTGTAGTTCAGTGCCTCTTGCCTGTCGCCCTTTTTTTATATTGGGACCACATTTGCCATCTTCCATATTTCTGGTAGGTCTCCTGTCTCCAGCGACCTACTATACACTATGGAGAGTGGCAAGCAAAGTGCCTCTGCACACTCTTTCAGTACCCATGGCGAGATCCCGTCTGGACCAACAGCCTTTCTAACATCCAGATCCAGCAGGTGTCTCTTGACCTCTTCTCTCGTAATTTCAAACTCTTCCAAGGCCGCCTGGTTTATGTCCCTTTCTCCTAGCACAGTGACCTCACCTTGTTCTGTTGTGAAGACCTCTTGGAACCTCTTGTTGAGTTCATCACACACCTCTTTGTCATTCTCTGTATACCTGTCCTCGCCTGTTCTAAGTTTCACTACCTGTTCTTTCACTGTTGTTTTCCTTCTGATGTGACAGTAGAGTAGCTTTGGTTCGGTCTTGGCTTTGTTTGCTCTATCATTTTCATAACTTTTCTCTGCTTCTCTTCTCACCCTGACATACTCATTCCTGGTTCTCTGGTATCTCTCTCTGCTTTCTGGTGTTCTGTTATTCCGGAAGTTCCTCCATGCCCTTTTGTTCAGTTTCTTTGCTTCCATACATGCCCTATTATACCATGGGTTCTTCTTTTGTTTCTTGAATTTTTCCTTTTGGGCCGGGATGTATCTGCTTACTGCCTCCTGACACTTTTGGGTGACATAGTCCATCATATCTTGTACAGACTTAGCTCTGAGGACTGTGTCCCAAGGTATTTCTCTTAGGAAGCTTCTCATCTCCTCATAATTTCCATTTCGGTATGCCAGCCTTTTGTTTCCTAGTTCTTTTCCGGGGGGGGGGGGGGTGGATAATTCCAAGCTCTACCAGGTACTCAAAGTTCAATACACTGTGATCACTCATTCCCAAGGGTGCTTCCATCTTGACTTCCCTTATATCCCACTCATTTAGGGTAAATATCAGATCAAGCATTGCTGGTTCATCCTCTCCTCTCATTCTTGTTGGATCCTTGATGTCCTGGCTTAGAAAGTTTCTTGTTGCCACGCCCAGCAGCTTAGCTCTCCATGCTTCTGGTCCTCCATACGGGTCTCTGTTCTCCCAATCTATCTTCCCATGGTTGAAGTCTCTCATGATTAGTAGTCCAGATCCATTCCTGCTAGCAACAGAAGCTGCTCTCTCTATTATGTTAATGGTGGCCATATTGTTTCTATCATATTCCTGTCTGGGTCTTCTGTTATTTGGTGGTGGATTATATATGACTACGACTATAATTTTTTGCCCTCCAGTTGTTATTGTTCCTACTATGTAGTCACTGAAACCTTCACATCCCTGAACAACCAACTCCTCAAAATCCCAGCCTTTTCTTACCAGCAGAGCTACACCACCACCACCTCTTCCTTGTCTCTCTTTCCTCATAACATAATAGTCCTGTGGGAACACTGCATTTGTTATTGTTTTCGTCAGCTTTGTTTCTGTGAGAGCTATTATGTCTGGGTTTTCCTCTAGTACCCATTCTCCAAGTTCATTTGCCTCATTTGTAATACCATCTATGTTAGTGTACATTGCCTTGAGGCTCACTTTCTTCTGTCCCTTCTCAAATCTCCTCCTTGGTGAATGTTCTGCTGGTGGAGGAAGCTGTGCCATGGGTGTGAGGATTTGTGAGGTGGATACCAGGGTTGCAGAGGATACTGGGATGAGGGGTGGGGGGTCAAGTGAAGGGGTGAAGGACAGGGAGGGTATGGGGTGAACGGGGCGGGAGGACAGGAAGGAAAGGGGGGTTTTCTATGCAGAGGAGGGTGGTGGGGTTGCCCTCCCCACTCGTGTTACTGGGTAGCTGGTTGTGGGTTCCCCCCTCACCTCTGGGGGTGATGTGTTGGGAGCTGTGGTTTCCTGGTTTTCCCCTCTCCCCCTGCGCTTCTTCCTTGCTTCTGCCGCCATGGCCCTCCCCTCCCTCGTCATGTCCCTCTGGAGAAATACTTTTTTGAAATCTCCCACATGTTGCAGGTGGCTTTTCCTTGTTAGAATCGTGTCCTTTGTGTTCTCGTTTGAAAACACTATCTTTAACACACGGTCTCGGTCTTTTTTTGTACCAGCCTAACCTGAAAACCTTTTCAATGCTATGCTCAGCCCCTTCCATGTCTAGTGCCTTCAGTATTTCATTCACTGCTGCTTTGTCCTTATCATTCCACTCTTTCCTATTAGAGCCTTCCTGCTCTTTAATACCTACAGCTACCACTGCTCTTTTCCTTTCCAGCAGCTGGGTAGTGGAGCGTGCCGCTTCCTGTGAGGTGGCTGCTTTCATGGCTACCACCATCACTGCAGACATTACTTCAGAGTTGTTGTTTTTTTAGCATTTCTGCAAATGTTGCTTTTAATATGGCATTCTCTTCCAAAGTACTATTACCACCACCTCCCAGGGTGATTTTCTGAGTCTTGGCATCGATACTGTTCTCTTTGAGGGCTCTAATCTCCTCCTTTGCTGCTGTCAACTCTCTTTTTAGGTTGCTTTTTTCATTCTTCATTTCCTGCATCATTTCCTGCATCTCACTCTTGATGTCCTCCAGAAACTGGGCGAACATTTCCTTCATTTCGTCGCCTGAACTTCTCCCTGTTCCCATGTTGTTTCTGGCTGTCATGCTTGACCCTGTTCCTAGTTGTGCCATGATAGGATTCGTCAGAAGGGCAGAGCAGGGTGGGGGAGAGAGAGAGAGTGAGAGAGAGAGAGAGAGAGAGAGAGAGAGAGAGAGAGGGAGGGAGGGAGAGAGATAAAAGAGAGAAAGAGAGAGAGAGAGAGAGAGAGAGAGAGGGAGGGAGGGAGAGAGATAAAAGAGAGAGAGAGAGAGAGAGAGAGAGAGAGAGAGAGAGAGAGAGAGAGAGAGAGAGAGAGAGAGAGAGAGAGAGAGAGAGAGAGAGAGAGAGAGAGAGAGAGAGAGAGAGAGAGGGAGGGAGGGAGAGAGATAAAAGAGAGAAAGAGAAAGAGAGAGAGAGGGAGGGAGGGAGAGAGATAAAAGAGAGAAAGAGAAAGAGAAAGAGAGAGAGAGAGAGAGAGAGAGAGAGAGAGAGAGAGAGAGAGAGAGAGAGAGAGAGAGAGAGAGAGATAAAGAGATAGAGAGGAGAAAGTGGGAGAGAGAGAGAGAGAGAGAGAGAGAGAGAGAGAGAGAGAGAGAGAGAGAGAGTGGGGGAGAGTATGTGTAAGGGGGATGCGGGGGACTTAGGGGCGGGGGGGGGGGCGGTGGTGGCGACCAGGTCAGGTCAGGTCAGATGGGGGGTAAGAGAGGAGGTGGGGTATAGTCGGGGCTTGGCTCTTTCCAGAAAAGGTGTTAATCCTTTTTTCCCTGACTGGACGTTTGTGTGTGCTTATGTGTGTTCGTTTTTGCATGTGCGTGCGTGCATACGAACGTTGGCGTGCGTGCGTGCGTGCGTGCGTGCGCGAGCGTGCGTGTCACGAGATCCCTTAAGTGTTACCTCTACCTAAATGAGCCACTTTGAAATTTTAAATATATATGATATCCTGAACAAGAATTTGATAATATTTTACCTCGCACTGTACACCTGATTAATTGACCAGAGAGGGGTACATACCAGTCTTCCTTTCCGCTCACACAACTAGATGAGTAATGATGATGTATGGTTGATGATGTATGTGTGTGTGTGTATTCACCTATTTGTACTCGCCTATGTGTGCTTGCAGGGGTTGAGCTTTGGCTCTTTGGTCCCCGCCTCTCAACTGTCAATCAACTGGTGTACAGATTCCTGAGCCTACTGGACTATATCATATCTACATTTAAAACTGTGAATGGAGACCTCATCGCTGCCTAATGTATTCCACCTGTTGACTACTCTGTCACTGAAAAAGTTTTTCTAACGTCCCTCTAGCGCATTTGGGTACTCAGTTTCCACCTGTGTCCCCTTGTTCGCATACCATTAGTGTTGAATAGTTTATCCTTGTCTACCCTGTCAATTCCCCTGAGGATTTTGTAGGTAATGATCATGTCTCCCCTCACTCTTCTGTCTTCCAGTGTCGGAAGGTGCATTTCCCGCAGCCTTTCCTCGTAACTCATGCCTCTTAGTTCTGGGACTAGTCTAGTGGCATACCTTTGGACTTTTTCCAGCTTCGTCTTGTGCTTGACAAGGTACGGGCTCCATGCTGGGGCCGCATACTCCAGGATTGGTCTTACATATGTGGTGTACAAGATTCTGAATGATTCCTTACACAGGTTCCTGAACGCTGTTCTGATGTTAGCCAGCCTCGAATATGCCGCAGACGTTATTCTCTTTATGTGGGCTTCAGGAGACCGGTTTGGTGTGATATCAACTCCTAGATCTTTCTCTCTGTTCGTTTCATTAAGTACTTCATCTCTTATTCTGTATCCTGTTTCTGGCCTCCTGTTTCCACTGCCTAGTTTCATTACTTTGCATTTACTCGGGTTGAACTTCAACAGCCATTCACTTAGTCTGTCACTTAGTCATCTTGTAGCCTCAGTTTCAACCCTCCTCATAATTTTTGCATCATCGGCAAACATTGAGAGAAACGATTCTATACCCTCTGGGAGATCATTTACATATATCAGAAACAGTATAGGTCCAAGGGATTCCCCTTGGACCCCTGCGGGATTCCACTCGCAACGTCTCGTCAATATGAGACCTGACCCCTCACACTGACTCCTCGTCTCCTGTTGCTTAGGTACTCCTTTATCCAATGGTTTACCTTCCCTTTCACTCCAGCCTGCATCTCCAACTTTTTCACTAGCCTCTTGTGGTGCACTGTATCAAAGGCTTTCTGACAATCCAAAAATATGCAATCTCCCCACCCTTCTCTTTCTTGCCTTATTTTTGTTGCCTGGTCGTAGAATTCAAGTAACCCTGTGAGGCAGGACCTGCCATCCCTGAACCCATGTTGATGCTGTGTTACAAAGTTCTTTCGTTCCAGATGCTCCAATAGCTTTCTTCGCTCAATCTTCTCTATCAGCTTGCATGGTATGCAGCTTAGGGGCACTGGCCTGTAATTCAGTGCCTCCTGTCTATCCCCTTTCTTGTATATCGGGACTACGTTAGCTGCTTTCCAAATTTCTGGCAGTTCCCCTGTTGCCAGTGATTTGTTACACACTATGGAGAGTGGTAGGCACAGTTCTTCTGCTCCTTCCTTTAGTATCCAAGGAGAGATTCCATCTGGGCCTATAGCCTTTGTCACATCCAACTCTAGTAAACACTTCCTTACTTCCCCGCTAATAATCTCAAACTCTTCCAATGGTTCTATATGTTTAACACTTCTCTAACCCTGTCCATAGAGGACAGAAGAAAATATATATATGCTAGGTAGCATTGCAAATGTGTGGCCACGTCTGTGGTAGAAAATAAGAAAAAAATAAAAAATAATAAAAAAATGGTTCCTGGTTAGCTATTCTCTCTCTTATCTCTGGAATTTCTCCTTGCTCTAAGGTGAAGTAAGTAAGTAAGTAATTATCAAAAGAAGGCACCAAACCGGGAAGGCTATGTAGCACCATCAAATACGCAAAATAATCAGAGGACGCTAAATATCACCAAGGATACCAATACGAGAACAAAAACGCATAAGGCGACGATATCAAAAGTATCCGAGTCACCAAGAATTCTATCGAGGGACAGGTGACCACGAGGGGCGGTCGGAAAGCAAGACACACGCTCGTCCTGGAAGTCAGGATATTCAAGAAGGACATGCACGACCGTAAGAGGGACAATGCAACTAGGACAATAAGGAGCAGGGCGGCGCTCCATCAAGTGACCATGGGTTAAGCGAGTATGGCCAATACGCAACCTCGGCAGAGCTGTTTCCCACCGCCGGTTACGGTGGAAGGAGGACGGCCACGAGGAAACACAACATTTAAGAGTACGCAGCTTGTTACCAGTAACAGACAACCAAGAAGCCTGCCAACGGGTAAGGACTGAGGAATGGATAACCGGGTAAAAGTCGGAATACGGAATGCCTTTACGAGAGATGGGACAAGAGCGGACAGCTTCCTTAGCGGCAGCATCCGCACGCTCATTTAAAGACACACCAATATGGCTGGGAAGCCAACAAAACTCAACCGACTTAAATTTACCGTGAACGAGAAACAGCCAATGCTGGATCTCGACAACTACTGGATGAACCGGATTAAAGGACCCGAGAGCCATGAGGGCACTACGAGAGTCAACAACAACCACAAAGGAAGACTGACAACGAGAAAGCAGGAGACGAAGAGCATAGAGAATAGCATAAAGTTCCGCTGTAAAGATGCTAGTCTCCGGAGGCAAGCGACACATATAAGTGCGATCAGGAAAAACAACAGAGTAGCCAACACCGTCCGCTGACTTAGACCCATCGGTGAAGACAGAAACGGAGCGGGAGTGAGATGAAAAGTGCTCGAGGAAAAGGCGTTTTAGAACCGTAGGAGGGGTAAAAGCTTTAGTGATACGGGTCAAGGAAGTACAAAACCGCGGAAGAGGGACCCTCCACGGGGGCAAAGAAGGAACAACACGAGGAGAAACATCAGAAATACGAACGGAGAGAGAATCCTGTAGGCGAGATAACCGGACAGAAAGAGGGAGGTGGTGAAGGGGAACAGGAACCGCAGGAGGGGTAAAAGTTAAAGCACGACAGAGGCGAGAGGAAGGATGTTGCAAGGACCGCGCAAGATAGCGAAGACAGTAGCGATCACGGCGGTGCTGGAGAGACAGGAAGCCAGTGTCAACATATAAGCTAAGGATGGGAGTCGAACGAAAGGCACCAGAACTGAGGCGCAACCCAGTATGGTGCAAAGCATCAAGACGGCGAAGAGTAGAAGGAGAAGCAGACGAGTAAGCAGGGCAACCATAATCGAGCTTAGACAGGACGAGAGAGGAATGTAAAGCAAGGAGAGTGCGCCTATCTGCCCCCCAAGAAGTATGGGACAAGACCCAAAGGAGGGTAAGGGCCTTAGAGCACTCAACACGGAGGTAAGAGATATGGGGAGACCAAGACAAACGAGTGTCAAGGAATAACCCCAAAAGCTTCGCGGAATCTTTGTATTCAAGGGGATGACCATAAAGTGACAAAGAGGGACGAAGAACAACCCGTTTCCGCGTAAAAGTCATGGCACAAGTCTTAGAAGTAGAGAACTTGAAGCCATGACCTGTGGCCCAAGACGACACGGCATCAATTGCAAGTTGAAGCCGGCGTTGAAGGAGAGGCGAATCATCACCCTGACAACAAAAGGTAAGATCATCGACATAGAGAGCGGAGAAGACACCTGAAGGAAGAGAGGAAAGAAGACCATTGAGGGCAACAAGAAAAAGAGTAGTGCTCAGAACACTACCCTGGGGCACACCTTCGTATTGCTGAAAAGAGGGAGAGAGAGCTGTACCAAGGCGCACCCGAAAGGAACGACGAGAGAGGAAGCTGCGGAGAAAGAGAGGGAGATGACCACGAAGGCCAAAAGAATGAAGTTGAGACAGGATATGATAACGTCAAGTGGTGTCGTAAGCCTTTTCTAGGTCAAAAAGGACGGCAACAACGGAGGTCTTCGCAGCAAAAGCAGTACGAATATAGACCTCCAAGTTCACCAGGACATCTGTCGTGCTGCGGCACTTGCGGAAACCAAATTGAGAAGGGGAGAGGAGGTGATGGTGTTCCAGGAACCACATCAGACGAACGTTAACCATACGTTCAAAGAGTTTGCAGACACAACTTGTGAGAGCAATAGGGCGAAAGTCCTTAGGGGAAGTACCCAGAGACCCCGGATTGCGAACAGGGAGGACAACGGCATTGAGTCAGTCCTCAGGGACTGACGACGACTCCCAGATCCGATTATACAGACTCAGTAAATACTGAGACGTGCTCGGAGGGAGATGGCGAAGCATCTCATAATGAATACCATCGGAGCCCGCCGCCGTAGAACCGCAGAGGGCCAGGGCAGAACGAAGTTCAGAGAGAGAGAAGGGATCATTATAGGGAAGCTGAAGAAGAGTGCAGAAATCTAAAGGACGAGACTCAAGGACAGGTTTACGAAGAAGGAAAGATTGGGGAAGATGAAGACCAGAGCTAACAGAAGAAAAGTGGGAACCCAGTTCGGAAGCGACCTGCAACGGGTCCGCCACAAGAGTATCATGGAGGTGAAGGACCGGTGAAACATCGGGAACGAACTTACCCGCTATCTTGCGGATATGCTTCCAGATCTGGGCCAGAGATGTCTCGGACGTAATTGTTGAGACATAAGATGCCCAACATTCACGTTTAGCCGTACGGATGGCCCTACGGGGCACTGCACTCGCTTTCCGAAAGAAAAGAAAAGAATCGGTCGTCTGCCTACGGCGGTGCCTCTTCCAGGCTGCACGCTTACAGCGGACAGCCCGAGCACAGTCCGCATTCCACCAGGGAACGCACTTCCGTGGACCCCGAGAGGAAGAGCGAGGAATAGAGCGGAGGGCAGCGTTGAAGACAGTGTCATGAAAAAGGAGGAGAGCGCGAGAGAGAGAGGCAGAAGGGAGAGGTCAGAGAGAGCAGCACTGAGGGTAAATAGGGTCCAGTCTGCCTTAGCAAACTGCCACCTAGGGAAAGAGAGGGAAGGGCGAAAAGAGAAAAAGGAAACAAGGATGGGGAAATGATCACTTCCATGGAGGTCATCAAGAACCTGCCACGTGAAATCTAAGTAAAGAGAAGAAGAGCAGAGAGAAAGATCAAGACAAGAAAGGGTGCGAGTCCGAGAGTCCAAATGAGTGGGCTCACCAGAATTCAGAAGAGACAGGGAAGAAGAGAGGAGAAACGGCTCAAGGAGGCGACCCCGGGTATTCGTCAGAACGTCACCCCAAAGAGAATGACGACAATTGAAGTCACCCAGCAGGAGCACAGGCTCCGGCAATGAGTCCAGGAGGTGTTTCAAATCAGGAAGAGAGAGCGGGACACTCGGGGGGAGATAAATGGAACAAACTGTGTTCCATTTCCCCACAAAGATACGAGCAGCAGAACAATGGAGAGGCGAAGGAAAAAGTAAAGGAACAAAGGGAACATCAGCCCGAATCAAGAGAGCAGAAGAATTAGAAGCCCCAGCAATGGCTGGGGGGGGGGGGGGTAGAGAAAGGAATAGCTACGAAAACGACCAGGACGAGCACCAAGCATTGGCTCCTGGAGACAGACACAAAGGGGCGAAAACCGCGAAATCAGAAGTTGGAGTTCGAGGAAATTGGCGTAATAACCTCGAACGTTCCATTGAAGAATGGACAACGACGAGAAGAGAAAGGACAAAAACAGAGAACAAGGAAGAAACAAAGGCGAAAGAGCAACAGAGCACGTTAAAGAATATCAGGGTCGGGATCAGGGTCAGCAAAGTCAGGGTTAGGGGGCATGGGTAAACTGAGCAAAGACGGAGGGAAGGAAACGGGAGAACAGATCAGAGGTGGGCGGGCAGGGTCCGGAGGAGGAGGAAGAGGAGGAGACAACGGAGAGGAGCCATCAAGGACAGGAGGAGGGGGAGTAGAAAGAGGGGAGCGCACCCCAGCAAGAGCAGCAACCGAAAGGGAAGCAGGGGCCAAAGAAACCTCCATAGCAGGAACAGGGGGCGCAAGCACTGAAACGGGAGGGGAAGGAGCAACAGAGCCAGAAGGAGGAGCTGAGGAAGAAAGCGAAGCCTTCTTACCCGCCAGGGAAGAGGAAGGAGAGGAGCCAGGCTTACGCTTCTGACTTAAAGAGACCAGTGTCCCAGCAACTACGTACCGGGCAACGGATTCCAGTGTCTCAACAGGAGAAGCCGAACGAGAGCACACATGACGGCCGTTAGGAGAGCGATGGACATCCGCCCGCACCGACAGGCGGTGGGGAGAGCCGATAGATGGAGGAAGAGGATGGCAAGGAGGATCGGAGGGGGACGAGGAAGAAGACACAGAAGACACGACAGACCGGGTAGAGGGAAGGGGAACCCCAGACAGAGGACCAGGAGGAGGATCCTTCGGGAGAGAACCCAAAGGAACAGAGGAGGGGGCAGTGGGCGCATCAGGGTCCAAGGCCCGGAAACGGTTGTGAGTCTGATGAAGGCGGGAAGGAAGAGCGCAACACGCGAGCATTAGAGATATTAGCATAAGGCGGGAGCCGGCGAACCTGGCGCCTAGCCTCAGGAAAAGATAAACGCTCCCGGTGCTTCAGGTTGAAGACAGCTGCCTCAAGCTTGTAATGGACACACGCACGGGAGAAGGTAGGATGGGCCTCACCGCAGTTGAGGCAACGAGCCTGGGGAGAAGTGCACTCCGACTTAGAGTGACCTTCGCCACCACACAAAGGACAGAGAGAGACAGTCCCGGAGCAGCGGAGGGCACCATGCCCAAACCTCCAGCACTTGTTGCAGAGCCGAGGAGAAGGAATGTACTCCTGGACAGAGCACCTGGCACCAGCAAGAATGACAGAGGGTGGAAGGGTCCTACCATCAAAGGTAATCTTCACAACCCGGAGGGGTTGACAGCGACTACCACGAGGGGAACGAGTAAACGTGTCCACCTGGAGAATAGAATGGCCCTGGGCAGCGAGGATATGTCGAATATCGACGTGGCAGTCGCGCAGGTCCCGAACACCGGTTGCAACATGGGGCGGGAGCAAAATAGTGCCAACACTGGCATTCAACTGAGCGTTCTTCGAGACCCGAACGGGGGTCTCGCCAAGGCAGGATAAGGCAGCCAAGCGGGAAGCAGCATCCTGAGAAGGAGCAGCAACGACACGTGTACCGAGACGAGTGGGGTTGAAAGTAATGGAGGCATCCACGGAATCAATGAGATGTCGATGAAGGGAGAAATCGTCAGGAGGCGCAGAATCAAGAGGGAGGAGATCAAAATATTTGGCCCACGAAGCGGGGCCAAACAAGGCTTGATAGGTAGCAGAACTGGAAGGAATCGAGCGAGGGCGGCCGTGACGAGGACGGCGGTGAGAACCCCCAGAGAGAGAGGGGTTAAAAGGCGCAGTAGTTACAACTAGAGAAGGAGCCGCGCCAGGGGACGAGGTAGTCACCACTGGGGGCTTGGGGCTCGACCCAACCACAGAGGAGGGAGGGGAGCCAGGGGAAGGAGTCAGAGAGGCCAAAGGAGGAGCAAGGTCGGGGCCCAATGCAGCGGAGGCTACAGAGCCCGGTCTTCCAATACGGACCGACTCGGGGGCTTGGCCGCCCACCCCACGAGCCTGAGAAGGTAAGCCAGAAGCAGCCGAAACAGGGGTTATCATCTTGACGAAAAGAAGAATTCACTCACGAATGCGCCCCCACACCCACCAGGGAGCCACAATTAGAGGCAGGACACCCAACAGAAGCTATCGCCGATCTTGTCGGGGCCTCCTAGGGGTGCGTCGTGAGTATACGCCCCACAAACGCCACCTTAAGAAACCGACAGTCCGTCGAGATCGGGTTCAGTGACGAAGTGGGGATTGACAATAAAAGGTTCCCCTCGCTCTCGACGTCGGGTACTGCAGTTCTAAGGGTGCATGAGTATGCCTCCTCAAGCACCCGGGCGTCAAAATAGAAGAAGTCCATGGAAGAACCAGAACGAGCAAAAGGTCGGCAGGAAACGGCAAGCAGATAGGAGAAGAGGGGGGAGAAAAACGAAACAGAAGGAAAAAGAAAAGGTGCCCAGCAGAATTGGAGAGGACGGCAGCAGGAGCACAAGGCTAGAAAAGGACAGAGGACTGTCCTAAGGAGCATCACACTCCGGCACCCGCCCACGAAGCCCCCACACGGCGACAACGAGCTGAGCGGGGAGGGGGCTCTAAGGTGAAGACATCCTGGAATTTCTTATTCAGTTCCTCACACACTTCCTTGTCGTTTGTAGCGAATCCTTCTGCCCTTATCCTAAATTTCATAACCTCTTCATTTACTGTTGTTTTTCTCCTGATGTGGC
>NC_091215.1:8573598-8578598 GCF_040958095.1 Procambarus clarkii | reverse complement strand
GACTGTGTAGTAGCTTGGGTTCGGTCTTGGCTTTATTAGCTATATCATTTTCGTACCTTTTCTCAGCTGCTCTTCTCACACTGACATACTCGTTGCTGGTTCTCTGGTATCTCTCTCTACTTTCTGGTGTTCTGTTATTACGGAAGTTCCTCCATGCCCTTTTGTTTTGCTCCTTTGCTTTCATACATTCCTTATTAATCCACGGATTCTTCCTTTGCTTCTCTGTTTTTTCCTGTCGGGCTGGGACAAACCTGCTTACAGCCTCCTGACATCTTTGGGTGACATAGTCCATCATGTCTTGTACGGACTTGGTTCCGAGTTCTGTGTCCCAATGTATATCCCATAGGAATTTATTCATTTCCTCATAGTTTCCCTTTTGGTACGCCAGCCCTTTGGTTCCCAGTTCTTTTTTGGGGGTGATAATACCCAGCTCAACCAGGTACTCAAAGCTCAATACACTGTGATCACTCATTCCCAAGGGGGCTTCCAACTTAACTTTTCTTATATCCGACTCATTTAGGGTAAATATCAGATCAAGCAAGGCTGGTTCATCCCCTCCTCTCATTCTTGTCGGTCCCTTGACGTGTTGACTTAGAAAGTTTCTTGTTGCCACATCCAGCAGCTTAGCTCTCCATGTGTCTGGGCCTACATGTGGGTCTCTGTTCCCCCAATCTATCTTCCCATGGTTGAAGTCTCCCATGATTAGAAGTCTGGATTCGTTCCTGCTAGCCACAGAAGTTGCTCTCTCTATTATATTGATGGTGGCCAAGTTGTTTCTGTCATATTCCTGTCTGGGTCTTCTGTCATTTGGTGGGGGGTTATATATGACTACTATTATAATTTTCTGTCCTCCAGTTGCTATGGTGCCTGAAATGTAGTCACTGAAACCTTCACAGTTCTGAATTACCATCTCTTCGAAACTCCAACCTTCTCTTAGTAGCAGAGCTACACCACCTCCTCCTCTCCCTTCTCTCTCTTTCCTCACTACATAGTAGCCCTGTGGAAACACTGCGTTTGTTATGATTTTCGTTAACTTTGTTTCTTTGAGTGCTATTATGTCTGGGTTTTCTTCTAGTGCCCATTCTCCAAGTTCACTTGTTTTATTTGAAATCCCATCTATGTTAGTGTACATCGCCTTGAAGCTCACTTTCTTCTGTTCATTTTCATGTCCCTTTCTTGGCAAGCATTCTGCTGGTGTGGGAAGCTGTTCCGTGGGTGAGAGGATCTGTGAGGTGGTTTGCAGGGTCTCAGAGGAATTTGGGGTGGGGGTGGGGGTGGGGGTTGAAGGGAAGGGGGGACAGGTCGGGTGTGGGTTAAGGAGGTAGGGGGGACATGGAGGATACGCAGTGAGGGGGGAGGAGGGATAGGGAGGGTCTGGGATGAAGGGGGAGGGGGGGACAGGGGGAAAAAGGTGGGAGTGGGGACATGATGGGAATGGGGAAGGGGTGTCAGGGTCAGAATGGGGTGGGGTGGGAGGGAGGGTTGGGTGGGGGTAGGTAGGGTGAGGGGAAGGGAGGGTTTCTATGCAGAGGGGGGTGGTGGTGTGGCCCTCCCCTCTGGTGTTGCTGGGATGCTGGTTTTGGGTTCTCCTCTTGTCTCTGGGACTGTTGTGTTGAGGGCTGTGATTTCCTGGTTTGCTCCTCTCTCCCTGCGCTTCCTCCTTGCCTCTGCTGCCCTGGCTCTCTCCTCCTTCGTCCTGTCCCTCTGCAGGAATACTTTTTTGTATCCCTCCATATGCTGCAGACGACTCTTCCTTTCGAGAATGTCCTCCTTTGTGGTTTCGTTTCTAAACACCACCTTTACAAGTCGGTTTCTGTCCTTGTTGTACCAGCCCAACCTGAAAACCTTCTCTATGTTATGTACAGCCCCTTCCATCTGTAACCCCTTCAGTAGCCCATGTACTGCCTCTCTATACTTGCCATTCCATTCTTGCCTGTTGGATCCTTCCTGTTCTTTGATGCCTACAGCTACCACTGATCTTTTCCTCTCCAGCAGTTGAGTGGTGCACCTTGCTGCTTCCTGTGACGTAGCCGCTTGCATCGCTACCTCCCTCACTGTGTCCATTGCTTCTGAGCTCTTTTTCAGTATATCCGCAAATGTATCATGTACAGAGGCATTTCCTTCCAATGTAACATTCCCACCTTCCCTTTGGATGATAATCTGATTCTCGGTCTCTTTATTTTTCTCTGTGAGAGATTTGATCTCCTCCCTTGCTGATGCTAGCTCACTTTGCAGATTGTTAATTGTAATCTTCATTTCATTCATCTCCCTCCTGAATTCCTCCAGAACTTGAAGGAATTCTGTGTGTCTGTCTGTGTGTGTGTACTCACCTAGTTGTGTTTGTGGGGGTTGAGCTCTGGCTCTTTGGTCCCGCCTCTCAACCGTCAATCAACAGGTGTACAGATTTCTGAGCCTATCGGGCTCTGTCATATCTACATTTGAAACTGTGTATGGAGTCAGCCTCCACCACATCACCCCCTAATGCATTCCATTTGTCAACCACTCTGACACTAAAAACGTTCTTTCTAATATCTCTGTGGCTCATTTGGGTACTCAGTTTCCACCTGTGTCCCCTTGTGCGTGTGCCCCTTGTGTTAAATAGACTGTCTTTATCTACCCTATCAATTCCCTTCAGAATCTTGAATGTGGTGATCATGTCCCCCCTAACTCTTCTGTCTTCCAGCGAAGTGAGGTTTAATTCCCGTAGTCTCTCCTCGTAGCTCATACCTCTCAGCTCGGGTACTAGTCTGGTGGCAAACCTTTGAACCTTTTCCAGTTTAGTCTTATCCTTGACTAGATATGGACTCCATGCTGGGGCTGCATACTCCAGGATTGGCCTGACATATGTTTTATACAAAGTTCTGAATGATTCTTTACACAAGTTTCTGAATGCCGTTCGTATGCTGGCCAGCCTGGCATATGCCGCTGATGCTGGCCAGCCTGGCATATGCCGCTGATGCTATCCGCTTGATATGTGCTGCAGGAGACAGATCTGGCGTGATATCAACCCCCAAGTCATTTTCCTTCTCTGACTCCTGAAAAATTTCCTCTCCCAGATGATACCTTGTATCTGGCCTTCTGCTCCCTACACCTATCTTCATTACATTACATTTGGTTGGGTTAAGCTCTAACAACCATTTGTTCGATCATTCCTTCAGCTTGTCTAGGTCTTCTTGAAGCCTCAAACAGTCCTCTTCTGTTTTAATCCTTCTCATAATTTTAGCATCGTCCGCAAACATTGAGAGAAATGAATCGATACCCTCTGGGAGATCATTTACATATATCAGAAACAAGATAGGACCGAGTACAGAACCCTGTGGAACTCCACTGGTGACTTCACGCCAATCGGAGGTCTCACCCCTCACCGTAACTCTCTGCTTCCTATTGCTTAGATACTCCCTTATCCACTGGAGCACCTTACCAGCTACACCTGCCTGTCTCTCCAGCTTATGTACCAGCCTCTTATGCGGTACTGTGTTAAAGGCTTTCCGACAATCCATGAAAATGCAGTCCGCCCAGCCCTCACTTTCTTGCTTAATCTGTATCACCTGATCATAGAATTCTATCTAGCCTGTAAGGCAAGATTTACCCTCCCTGAACCCATGTTCGCGATTTGTCACGAAGTCCCTTCTCTCCAGATGTGTTACCAGGTTTTTTCTCACGATCTTCTCCATCACGTTGCATGGTATACAAGTCAAGGACACTGGCCTGTAGTTCAGTGCCTCTTGTCTGTCCCCCTTTTTGTATATTGGGACCACATTCGCCGTCTTCCATATTTCTGGTAGGTCTCCCGTCTCTAGTGACTTACTATACACTATGGAGAGTGGCAAGCAAAGTGCCTCTGCACACTCTTTCAGTACCCATGGTGAGATCCCATCTGGACCAACAGCCTTTCTAACATCCAGATCCAGCAGGTGTCTCTTGACCTCCTCTCTCGTAATTTCGAACTCCTCCAAGTCCGCCTGGTTTACCTCCCTTTCTCCTAGCACAGTTACCTCACCCTGTTCTATTGTGAAGACCTCCTGGAACCTCTTGTTGAGTTCCTCACACACCTCTCTGTCATTCTCTGTATACCTGTCCTCGCCTGTTCGAAGTTTCAATACCTGTTCTTTCACTGTTGTTTTCCTTCTGATGTGACTGTGGAGTAGCTTTGGTTCGGTCTTGGCTTTGTTTGCTATATCATTTTCAAAATTTTTCTCTGCTTCTCTTCTCACCCTGACGTACTCATTCCTGGTTCTCTGGTATCTCTCTCTGCTTTCTGGTGTTCTGTTATTCCGGAAGTTCCTCCACGCCTTTTTGTTCAGTTACTTCGCTTCCATACATACCCTATTATACTATGGATTCTTCTGTTGCTTCTCGGATTTTTCCCTTTGGGCCGGGATGAACCTGTTTACTGCCTCCTGACACTTTTGGGTAACATAGTCCATCATACCCTGTACAGACTTGTCTCTGAGGTCTGTGTCCCAAGGTATTTCACTTAGGAAACTTCTCATCTGTTCATAATTCCCCTTTCGGTATGCCAGCCTTTTGATTCCTAGTTCTTTTTGGGGGGAGATAAGTCCTAGCTCTACCAGGTACTCAAAGTTCAATACACTGTGGTCACTCTTTCCCAAGGGCGCTTCCATCTTAACTTCCCTTATATCCCATTCATTTAGGGTAAATATCAAATCAAGCATTGCTGGTTCATCTTCTCCTCTCATTCTTGTTGGTTCTTTGGTGTGCTGGCTTAGAAAGTTTCTTGTTGCCACGTCCAGCAGCTTAGCTCTCCATGTTTCTGGTCCTCCATGCGGGTCTCTGTTCTTCCAATCTATCTTCCCATGGTTGAAGTCTCCCATAATGTCCAGATCCATTCCTGCTAGCAACAGAAGCTGCTCTTTCTATTATGTTAATGGTGGCCATGTTGTTTCTATCATATTCCTGTCTAGGTCTTCTGTCATTTGGTGGTGGATTATATAGGACTACGACTATAATTTTTTTCCCTCCATTTGTTACAGTACCTG
>NC_091215.1:8531098-8568598 GCF_040958095.1 Procambarus clarkii | reverse complement strand
ATACAAGAAGCAAAATAGGAAAGTTAAAATTTATATTTATCTTAATGCAATTTTTCAGTACTTTACAAGTAACGGGAAGCTGACAGTTAGCACTGTGGATGCTCGGGCCCAGGGCCTCATTGGTCAGCGTGACGGTCTCTCACATCGAGACAAAATGCTGGCCAACCTCATGTATGGCTGCATAGGTGAGTGGTTCGCCAACCTCATGTATGGCTGCATAGGTGAGTGGTTCGCCAACCTCATGTACGGCTGCATAGGTGAGTGGTTCGCCAACCTCATGTATGGCTGCATAGGTGAGTGGTTCGCTAACCTCATGTACGGCTGCATAGGTGAGTGGTTCGCTAACCTCATGTATGGCTGCATAGGTGAGTGGTTCGCTAACCTCATGTACGGCTGCATAG
This sequence comes from Procambarus clarkii, assembly GCF_040958095.1. Classification (NCBI taxonomy): domain Eukaryota; kingdom Metazoa; phylum Arthropoda; class Malacostraca; order Decapoda; family Cambaridae; genus Procambarus; species Procambarus clarkii. The sequence continues at coordinate 8,568,197 of NC_091215.1, read as the reverse complement.
GTGAGTGGTTCGCCAACCTCATGTATGGCTGCATAGGTGAGTGGTTCGCTAACCTCATGTATGGCTGCATAGGTGAGTGGTTCGCCAACCTCATGTATGGCTGCATAGGTGAGTGGTTCGCTAACCTCATGTATGGCTGCATAGGTGAGTGGTTCGCTAACCTCATGTACGGCTGCATAGGTGAGTGGTTCGCTAACCTCATGTACGGCTGCATAGGTGAGTGGTTCGCTAACCTCATGTACGGCTGCATAGGTGAGTGGTTCGCTAACCTCATGTATGGCTGCATAGGTGAGTGGTTCGCCAACCTCATGTACGGCTGCATAGGTGAGTGGTTCGCTAACCTCATGTATGGGTGTATAGGTGAGTGGTTCGACAACTTTATGTATGGCTGCATAGGTGAGTGGTTCGCCAGCCTCATGTATGGTGGCATAGGTGAGTGGTTCGCCAACCTCATGTATGGCTGCATAGGTGAGTGGTTCATGAACGCCTGCATAAGTGAGTGGTTCGCGCCCTCCTGGTTCACTGGCCAATGTTTATGATAATTGTTCTCTCGTGATGTCCTGTCACCAGTGTCATGCTGACTCTCTCATTGTGCTCCTGAACCTATGGGTGATGGTTGCCTTCTTGGCTCTAACCAGTCCCATGCGTGTAGTACTGGCTGTAACCTGTCTCAAGTGTGTAGTACTGGCTGCAACCTGTCTCATGTGTGTAGTACTGGCTGCAACCTGTCCAATGTGTGTAGTACTGGCTGTAACCTGTCTCATGTGTGTAGTACTGGCTGTAACCTGTCTCATGTGTGTAGTACTGGCTGTAACCTGTCTCATGTGTGTAGTACTGGCTGTAACCTGTCTCGTGTGTGTAGTACTGGCTGTAGCCAGTCCCATGTGTGTAGTACTGGCTGTAACCTGTCTCATGTGTGTAGTACTGGCTGTAACCTGTCTCATGTGTGTAGAACTGGCTGTAGCCAGTCCCATGTGTGTAGTACTGGCTGTAACCTGTCTCATGTGTGTAGTACTGGCTGTAGCCAGTCCCATGTGTGTAGTACTGGCTGTAACCTGTCTCATGTGTGTAGTACTGGCTGTAGCCAGTCCCATGTGTGTAGTACTGGCTGTAACCTGTCTCATGTGTGTAGTACTGGCTGTAGCCAGTCCCATGTGTGTAGTACTGGCTGTAATCTGTCTCATGTGTGTAGTACTGGCTGTAGCTAGTCCCATGTGTGTATTACTGGCTGTAACCTGTCTCATGTGTGTATTACTGGCTGTAACCTGTCTCATGTGTGTAGTACTGGCTGTAACCTGTCTCATGTGTGTAGTACTGGCTGTAACCTGTCTCATGTGTGTAGTACTGGCTGTAACCTGTCTCATGTGTGTAGTACTGGCTGTAACCTGTCTCGTGTGTGTAGTACTGGCTGTAGCCAGTCCCATGTGTGTAGTACTGGCTGTAACCTGTCTCATGTGTGTAGTACTGGCTGTAACCTGTCTCATGTGTGTAGAACTGGCTGTAGCCAGTCCCATGTGTGTAGTACTGGCTGTAACCTGTCTCATGTGTGTAGTACTGGCTGTAGCCAGTCCCATGTGTGTAGTACTGGCTGTAACCTGTCTCATGTGTGTAGTACTGGCTGTAGCCAGTCCCATGTGTGTAGTACTGGCTGTAACCTGTCTCATGTGTGTAGTACTGGCTGTAGCCAGTCCCATGTGTGTAGTACTGGCTGTAATCTGTCTCATGTGTGTAGTACTGGCTGTAGCTAGTCCCATGTGTGTATTACTGGCTGTAACCTGTCTCATGTGTGTATTACTGGCTGTAACCTGTCTCATGTGTGTAGTACTGGCTGTAACCTGTCTCACGTGCGTATTCCTAACAGTAACCTGTCACGTGTGTGTTGTATTAGTTATAACATGTCTCAAGTGTGTAGTATTAACTGTAACATGCCAGGTGTGTGTTGAACTGGCTGTAACCTGACTCATGTGCGTATTACTAACAGAAACCTATCCCATGTGTAGTACTGGCTGTAATTTGTCGTACATGTGTATTAATAACAGTAACCTGTCCCATGTGTAATATTTGCTGTAACCGGTCTCGTGAGTGTAATACTGGTTGTAACCTGTGTCAGGGTTCACCCCCTTCCAACCTGTGGTTGGGGTCGTCCCACGGGTCTTAGCCCTTCAGTACCAGGCGCCACTGCTCACCCTTGGGCTCCCTCAGTCAACTAATGGCTGGTCTTATACACCCTTAGCGAGTAGGGAGGGTCAAGCTTCCTATAACTCGCCTAAACCTGCTCGTCCTGACGCTGGAACGCTCTCTTGGATATTTAGTCTACTCAGGTCGCCAGCTGGGTGTTTATGCTCATGTCCCAGCAACACGTCAGTGGTCTTAATGGTTATCTTAATCAAGGATGCAATATCATGTGCAGTACAAGGTGTCATTAATGGTCTCATAAATATATATATAACCCCTAGAGAATGGAGGCTCACTTAAACTCATCAGTTAGTTTAAAAGTTTACTGAAGAAAAAGAATATATACACATATAATTGTGTAAAGAAATGTCAAGAGGTGGATATCATCCGCTGGCGGCAACACTCCTCGCGGCACGGCATCTGGCAACATGGTCAGCTGACTGGGTCCACTCGTCAGGCGGCGGGCACAACCTCGCGCCTCTGGCAACACGATCAGCTGATACCTCTAACTGTCAGAACGTTGTGACTTTCCCACGCCTCTAGCGATGCAATCAGCTGGGCGCTTCAGAGTTTGTTGCTGGCTCTTTGCACACCAGCTACCACCTCCAAGATCACAAACATCCCTGCCTTAATGCTCACACACACCAACTCATGCCTTAATGAGCTCTTGGCTCCTAGCCAAATATTCTGTCACTTAAGACAATAAAATGATGAGTTGAAATGTTCACAACATATAAAATACTCTAGCTCACCTTGATCAAAAGGGGTAAAGGGAGGGACAATTATCTACCTTATTTCACTCCAACCACGAAGCTGACTCATCCTCTGTTGAGGGATGTTGAGGTTCCTGGTCCTGGCTTCTGGTCTCCTGATGAACAGTTCCCCCACACACAGGTTCCTCCGTCGTCCTCGTGGTAACACATCTTCACCGTAATAACACTCAATAGGTAATGCCTTCCTGCTCCTTTTCTCCGGGGTACTGGAGACAGGTACCTCCGTCGTCGTCCTCACTCTCACTGGCACTGTCGACACCCGACAGTCCAGCACAGCTTCCCCTCGCCACACTGCCAGTAGAATTGGCCCGGCCGTAGCTTTTCGCTTGATGTGGAATACTGGTCCTCTGGGCGTCCCAGACGTCATCAACCCAACGTTCCCTCTGCTGCAGACTCTTGATAGAGCTCTTGGCTCTCTAATTCGTCCCGTCCTTCCTTCTGGGCACTCCACGGAAGCTGGATGGCTTCTCAGACTGTCTGAAGAATCGAAGCGAGGCATAAATCTACTGGTAAGGGCTCTCTAGATCCGGAGCTCTACCGAGCGCGTCTTCCCTTTATGACGGCTCGTGACGTACTCTTCCCGCTCAGGCGCTAGCCGCCCCGGGAGCCCTCCGCCTCATGACGTCACACCGCCCGAGGGCTCTCGTCATTTGTCACTTCCGGCACGTGACCTCACCTGGCCAATCAGGTACCGGAAAGCGTCACGACGACTTGGCGGGAAACAGGATGGCTCGGCAGCGTCTTGTGCCCCCCAAAAGGCGTAAGCCCCCTGCATTATCAAACTTAGCTGGTCATTTTACAGCCAGCTTAATCACGCTCCACGCTTTCCCACACATGAAAATGTTCCCTGAACATCAGAGAATACTTACGGCTATGGAGATATGACTCTTCTAAGCTGGGAAGGAAGAAATATAGGGGTGGACACCGTTACACCTGTCAAGTGTCTGTAGCACTGGCTGCAACCTGTTTCATGTGTGTAGAACCTGCTGTAACCGGTCTCATGTGTGTAGTAATGACTGTAAACTGTCTCATGAGTGTAGCACTGGCTTTAATCTTTCTCATGTGTGTAATACTGGCTGTAACCTTTCCCATGTGTGTAGTACTAGTGGAAACCTGCTCCAAGTGTGTATGACTGGCTTTAACCTGTCTCACATGTGTATTTCTGGCTGTACCCTGTCGCGTCTGTGTAGTGCTGGCTGTAACCTGTCTCAAGTGTGTAGTACTGGCTGTAATCTGTTACGTGTGTGTAGTGCTATCTGTAACCTATCCTTTGAGTGTAGTACTGGCTGTAACCTGTCTCATGTGTGTAGTATTGTCTGTAACCTGTCAAATTGGTAAAGTACAAGACGTAACCTGTATCATGTGTGTGTAGTACTGACCGTAATCTGTCTCATATGTGTAGTACTGGCTATAACCTGTCTCATGTGAATAGTACTGGCTGTAACCGGTCCTATGTGTGTAGTTCTGACTGTAACCTGTCTCATGTGTATCCTCTCTCACGTGTGCGGTACTGGTTGTAATCTGCCTCATATGTGTAGTACTGGCTGTAACCTCTCATCTGTAGTACTGGCTGTAACGAGTACCATATGTGTAGTAAGGTAAGGTAATTATCAAAAGAAGGCACCAAACCTGGGAGGCTTTGTAGCACCATCAAAGTGCGAAATAATCAGAGGGAGCTAAATATCACCAAAAATAACAATACGAGAACAAAAACGCATAAGGCGAACGATATCAAAAGCATCTGATTCACCTAGAATTCTATCGAGGAACAAGTGACCGCGAGGGACGGTCGGAAAGCAAGACACACGCTCGTCCTGGAAGTCAGGACATTCAACAAGGATATGCACAACTGTAAGAGGGACAACGCAATTCGGACAATAAGGAGCAGGGCGGTGCTCCATTAAGTGACCGTTGGTTAAACGAGTATGGCCAACCCGCAGCCGTGCCAAAGTAGCTTCCCATCGCCGGTTACGTTGGTAGGAGGAAGGCCACGGAGACACACTACGTTTGAGAGCAAGCAGCTTGTTACCAACCACAGAGGACCAATAACCCCGCCAACGGGCAAGAATGGAGGAATGAATAACAGGATAAAAGTCGGAATAAGGAATACCTTTACGGGAGATGGGACAAGAACGGATAGCTTCCTTAGCAGCAGCATCTGCACGCTCATTGAAAGAAACACCAATATGGCTGGGAACCCAGCAAAACTCTACTGATTTAAATTTACTAGAAATAAGAAACAGCCAATGTTGAATCTCGATGACCACCGGATGGGCAGGATTAAAGGACCCTAGAGCCATGAGGGCACTAGGAGAGTCAACTACAACCACAAAGGAGGAATGAGAATGAGAAAGCAAGAGACGAAGAGCAGAGAGAATAGCATAAAGTTCTGCCGTAAAGACGCTAGCCTCCGAATGGAGGCGACACATATAAGTACAGTCAGGAAAAACAACAGAGTAGCCCACACCATCCGCAGACTTAAGACCCATTGGTGAAGATGGAAATAGAGTGGGAGTGCGAAGGAAAGTGCTCAAGGAAGAGGCTTTTCTGAATTGTAGGAGGGGTAAAGGCTTTAGGAAGACAAGTCAAGGACGTACAAAACTTGGGAAGGAGGACTCTCCACGGAGGTAAGGAAGGAACAGTACGAACAGAAACATTAGAAATATGAACAGAAAGAGAATCCTGTAAGTGAGATAACCGGACAGAAAGTGGGAGACGATGAAGAGGAACAGGAACCACAGGAGGAGGAAAAGTCCATGCACGACAGAGGCGAGAGGAAGGCTGTTGGAAGGACCGCGCAAGATAGCGAAGACAGTTGCAATCACGGCGGTCCTGAAGAGAGAGAAAGTCAGTGTCAACATACAAACTGAGGGCGGGAGTCGAACGAAAGGCAACAGAGCTGAGATGCAACCCAGTATCGTGCAAAGCATCAAAACGGCGAAGAGTAGGAGGAGAAGCAGCAGAGTAAGCAGGGCGACCATAAACTAGTTTAGACAGGACGAGAGAGGAGTGCAAATAGAGGAGCGTGCGCCTATCCGCTCCCCAAGAAGTATGGGACAAAACCTAAAGGAGGTTAAGGGCCTTAGAACATTCAACTCGGAGGTAAGAGATATGGGCTGACCAAGACAAACGAGTGTCAAAGACTAACCCCAAAAGCTTTGCGGAATCCCCTGTACACAATGGGATGACCATAAAACGACAAAGAGAGACGAAGAACGACATGCTTCCGAGTAAAAGTCATAGCACAAGTCTTAGATGCAGAGAACTTGAAGCCATGATCGGTGACCCAAGATGACACGGTATCAATCGCAAGTTGAAGCCGCCGTTGAAGGAGAGGTGAATCATCACCCCGACCGCAAAGGGTAAGATCATCAACATAGAGAGCAGAGAAGACGCCAGAAGGAAGAGAGGAAAGAAGACCGTTGAGGGGCCACTAGAAAAAGAGTTGTGCTCAGAACACTACCCTGGGGTACACCCTCATACTGCTGTAAAGGGGCAGAGAGAGAAGTACCAAGCCGCACACGAAAGGAACGACGAGAGAGGAAGCTCTGGAGGAAGAGAGGGGGGTTCCCACGAAGGCCAAAAGAATGAAGTTGAGACAGAATATGGTACCCCCAGTTAGTGTCGTAAGCCTTTTCCAGGTCAAAAAGGATGGCAACAACGGAGGTCTTCACAGCAAAAGCAGTACGAATATAGACCTCCAAGTTCACCAGGACATCAGTTGTGCTGCGACATTTGCGGAAACCAAATTGAGAAGGGGAGAGGTGGTGATAGTGTTCTAAGAACCACATCAAACGAATGTTAACCATACGTTCAAAGAGCTTGCAGACACAACTCGTGAGGGCAATAGGGCGGAAGTCCTTGAGGAATGACCCAAGAGACCCTGGTTTTCGAACAGGGAGGACAACAGCATCGAGCCAGTCTTCAGGGACTGACGACGACTCCCAGACCCGATTGTACAGACTCAGTAAATACTGAGACGTGCATGGAGGGAGATGACGAAGCATTTCATAATGAATGCCATCGGGGCCCGCTGCCATAGAACCACAAAGGGCTAGGGCAAATTGAAGTTCAGAGAGAGAGAAGGGATCATTATAGGGAAGGTGAAGATAAGTACAGAAATTTAAAGGACGAGATTCAAGGAGAGGCTTACGAAGAAGGAAGGATTGGGGGAGATGAGAACCAGAACTAACAGAAGAGAAATAGGAACCCAGTTCGGTCGCAACCTGCAACGGGTCCGCCACAAGAGCACCATGGAGGCGAAGTACCGGTGAGACATCGGGAACGAACTTACCCGCAATCTTGCGGATACGCTTCCAGACTAGTGGGAGAGGAGTTTCGGACGTAACGGTGGAGACATAAGACGCCCAGCAAGCACGTTTAGCCACACGGATGGTCCTATGGGCCACCGCACTCACTTTCCGAAAAAAAAGAAAAGACTCAACCGCCTCCCGGCGGCGATGTCTCTTCCAGGCTGCACGCTTAAAGCGGACAGCCCGAGCACAGTCCATACTCCACCAGGGAATGCACTTCCACGTTCCCCGAGAGGAAGAGCGAAGAATAGAGTGGAGGGCAGCGTCAAAGACAGTGTCATGAAAAAAAAGGAGGGCGCAAGGGAGAGGTAGAACGGAGAGGTCGGAAATAGTAGCACAGAGAGTAAAGAGGCGCCAGTCAGCATCGACAAACCGCCACCTAGGGAAGGAGAGAGGAGGGCGAAAAGAGAAAAAGTGACAAGGATAGGAAAATGGTCACTGCCATGGAGGTCATCAAGGACTCGCCACCCGAAATCTAAGGAAAGGGATGACGAGCACAGAGAAAGATCGAGACAAGAAAGGGAGTGAGTTCACGAGTCCAAATGAGTGGGATCATCAGAATTAAGAAGGGACAGGGAAGAAGAGAGGATGAAAGGTTCAAGGAGGTGACCCCGGGTGTTTGTCAGCACATCACCCCAAAGGGCATGACGACAATTGAAATCACCCAGCAGGAGCACAGGCTCTGGCAAGGAGTCTAGGTGGTGTTTAAGATCGGGAAGAGAAAGTGGGACAGTGTGGGGGAGATAAATGGAACAAAACCGTGTACCCTCTACGCACATAGACACGGGCGGCAGAACAGTGGACAGGTGAGGAAAAAAGTAAGGAGACAAAGGGAACATCAGAGCGAATCAAGAGAGCAGAAGAATTATGGACCCCAGCAACAGCTGGGGAAGGTGAGAGAAAAGAATAGCCACGGAAGCGACCAGGACGAGCACCAAGCATCCGCTCCTGGAGACAGACACAAAGGGGCGAAAACTGTGAAATGAAAAGTTGGAGGTCAAGGAAATTGGCGTAAAATCCACGGGTGTTCCATTGAAGAAAAGACATCAGCAAAGAGAGAGAGGAGAGCAACAGAGAGCAAAGAAGAAACAAAGGTGAAAAAGGAACACAGCACGCTAAAAAAGCACAGAGTCAGGATCAGGGTCAGCGAAGTCAGAGTTAGGGGGCATGGGTAAACTGAGTAAAGAATGAGGGAAAGAAGTGGGAGGACGAACCAGCGGTGGACGAGCAGGGCCTGGAGGAGAAGGGATGGGAGGAGGAGGGGCAGAAAGAGGGGAGCGCACCTCAGCAAGGGCAGTAACCGAGATGGAACCGGGGGCTAAAGAAACCCCAACAGTAGGAACAGGGGGGTACCACCACTGAAGCAGGAGGGAAAGGAACGATAGAATCAGAGATAGGGGGTGAAGAATAAAGCGAAGCTTTCTTACCGACAGGGGAGGAGGAAGGAGAGGAGCCAGGTTTCCGCTTCTGACTCAAAGATACAGACGTCCCAACAGCAATGTACTGGGCAACAGACTCCAATGTCTCGATAGGAGAACAAGAGCGAACAACACAACCATCAGGAGAGCGATGGACGTCGGCCCGCACAGTCAGGCGGCGTGGAGAGCCAAGAGACGGAGGAGAAGGACGGGAAGGAGGACTAGAAGGAGAGGAAATAGAAGACACAGGAGACGTGACAGACTGGGTAGAAAGAAGGGGAGCCCTAGACAGAGAACCAGGAGGGGGACCCTTCGGAACAGAACGGAGGGAAACAGGGGAGGTGGTGGTGGGCGTGTCCGGGTCTAAGGCTTGGAAACGGTTGTGAGACTGAGGAAGGCGGGAAGGACGAGGAGAGGAAGAGCGCACCACGCGAGCATAGGAGACACCAGCGAAAAAGGGGAGACGATGAACTTGGCGCCGAGCCTCAGGAAAAGACAAACGGTCCCGGTGCTTGAAGTTGAGGACAGCCGCCTCAAGTTTGTAACGAATACACGCACAGGAGAAGGTAGGGTGGGCCTCACCGCAATTGAGGCAGGGGGCCTGGGGAGAAGTGCACTCCAACTTAGAGTGACCCTCGCTTCCACACAGGGGACAGAGAGAGACAGTACTAGAGCATTTGAGGGTACCATGCTCAAACTTCCAGCACTTACTGCAGAGCCGAGGAGATGGAATATACTCCTGAATGGAGCACCTGGCACCAGCAAGAATGACAGAGGATGGAAGGGTTCTACCATCAAAGGTAACCTTCACATCCCGAAGGGGCAGACGGCGATGACCACGAGGGGGACAAGTAAATGTATCCACCTGGCGGACAGAATGACCCTGGGCCTCGAGGATATGTTTGATATCCTTGTGGCAGTCCTTGAGATCCCTAACACCAGTCGCAACATGGTGCGTGAGGAGAACAGTGCCAACACTGGCATTCAACCGAGCGTTCTTTGAGACCCGAACAGGGGTTTCGCCAAGGCAGGACAAGGCGGCCAAGCGTGTGGCCGCATCCTGAGAAGGAGCAGCAACGACACGGGTACCAAGACGAGTGGGGTTGAAGGTGACAGAGGCATCCACGGAATCGACAAGATGCCTATGAAGGGAAAAATCGTCAGGAGGAGTTGAATCCAAAGGTTGGAGGTCAAAGTACTTAGTCCATGTAGCAGGACCAAACAAAGCATGGAACGAAGTAGGATGGGAAGGGAGCATACGAGAGTGGCCGTGGCGGGGACGGCGATGAGAACCCGTAGAGAGAGACGGGTCGAAAGGTGCAGTAGTCACAAGAAGAGATGGGGCCGTGCAAAGGGACAAGACGGTCACCACAGCAGGCTTGAGGCTCGACCCAACCACAGAGGAGGGAGGGGAGCAGACAGGAAGAGTCCGGTTTGGGCCTAAACCGGGCCCTGTAGCGGAAGCTACAGATCCCAGTCTTCCAGGACGGTCCGACTCAGGGGCCTGGTCGCCAACCCCATGAGCCTGGTTAGGAGTAGTCAAGTCGTCATCCATACAGCAAACCAACATATAAGGGATGGGACCCGGAACCAAGGGATACCACCTACCAGGGCAGCCAGGGAGGCCGAGCGCGGGCCAGTGCAGGAAGGGTGTGTCGTCCCCAGCGGTGCTCCCCCTTTTCAACAGGGGAGTCCTACTACTACGTTCATTCTCCCACACTGGTGCTAAGACCCCAGTCCCCGTATCGCCCTAGCCTGGACACCCAACTATCCACTCAGGGCGGCCTCTCACAGGCGACCCTTCCAGCGGGTGGTCCGATGGCTCACAAGGCCCCTACATGGTGCCCTTCAGCACGTACACCACCCAAAGAGGGGGCACAGGCAAGTAAGTAAGTAAGTAATTATCAAAAGAAGGCACCAAACCGGGAAGGCTATGTAGCACCATCAAATACGCAAAATAATCAGAGGGCGCTAAATATCACCAAGGATGCCAATACGAGAACAAAAACGCATAAGGCGAACGATATCAAAAGTATCCGAGTCACCAAGAATTCTATCGAGGGACAGGTGACCGCGAGGGGCGGTCGGAAAGCAAGACACACGCTCGTCCTGGAAGTCAGGACATTCAAGAAGGACATGCACGACCGTAAGAGGGACAATGCAACTAGGACAATAAGGAGCAGGGCGGCGCTCCATCAAGTGACCATGGGTTAAGCGAGTATGGCCAATACGCAACCTCGCTAGAGCTGTTTCCCACCGCCGGTTACGGTGGAAGGAGGACGGCCACGAGGAAACACAACATTTAAGAGTACGTAGCTTGTTACCAGTAACAGACAACCAAGAAGCCTGCCAACGGGTAAGGACTGAGGAATGGATAACCGGGTAAAAGTCGGAATACGGAATGCCTTTACGAGAGATGGGACAAGAGCGGACAGCTTCCTTAGCGGCAGCATCCGCACGCTCATTTAAAGACACGCCAATATGGCTGGGAACCCAACAAAACTCAACCGACTTAAATTTACTGTGAACGAGAAACAGCCAATGCTGGATCTCGACAACTACCGGATGAACTGGATTAAAGCACCCGAGAGCCATGAGGGCACTACGAGAGTCAACAACAACCACAAAGGAAGACTGACAACGAGAAAGCAGGAGACGAAGAGCATAGAGAATAGCATAAAGTTCCGCTGTAAAGATGCTAGTCTCCGGAGGCAAGCGACACATATAAGTGCGATCAGGAAAAACAACAGTAGCCAACACCGTCCGCTGACTTAGACCCATCGGTGAAGACAGAAACGGAGCGGGAGTGAGAAGAAAAGTGCTCGAGGAAAAGGCGTTTTAGAACTGTAGGAGGGGTAAAAGCTTTAGTGATGCGAGTCAAGGATGTACAAAACCGCGGAAGAGGGACCCTCCACGGGGGCAAAGAAGGAACAACACGAGGAGAAACATCAGAAATACGAACGGAAAGAGAATCCTGCAGGCGAGATAACCGGACAGAAAGAGGGAGGTGGTGAAGAGGAACAGGAACCGCAGGAGGGGTAAAAGTTAAAGCACGACAGAGACGAGAGGAAGGATGTTGCAAGGACCGCGCAAGATACCGAAGACAGTAGCGATCACGGCGGTCCTGGAGAGACAGGAAGCCAGTGTCAACATACAAGCTAAGGACGGGAGTCGAACGAAAGGCACCAGAACTGAGGCGCAACCCAGTATGGTGCAAAGCATCAAGACGGCGAAGAGTAGAAGGAGAAGCAGACGAGTAAGCAGGGCAACCATAATCGAGCTTAGACAGGACGAGAGAGGAATGTAAAGCAAGGAGAGTGCGCCTATCTGCCCCCCAAGAAGTATGGGACAAGACCCGAAGGAGGGTAAGGGACTTAGAGCACTCAACACGGAGGTAAGAGATATGGGGAGACCAAGACAAACGAGTGTCAAGGAATAACCCCAAAAGCTTCGCGGAATCTTTGTATTCAAGGGGATGACCATAAAGTGACAAAGAGGGACGAAGAACAACCCGTTTCCGCGTAAAAGTCATGGCACAAGTCTTAGAAGTAGAGAACTTGAAGCCATGACCTGTGGCCCAAGACGACACGGCATCAATCGCAAGTTGAAGCCGGCGTTGAAGGAGAGGCGAATCATCACCCTGACAACAAAGGGTAAGATCATCGACATAGAGAGCGGAGAAGACACCAGAAGGAAGAGAGGAAAGAAGACCATTGAGGGCAACCAGAAAAAGAGTAGTGCTCAGAACACTACCCTGGGGCACACCTTCGTATTGCTGAAAAGGGGGAGAGAGAGCGGTACCAAGGCGCACCCGAAAGGAACGACGAGAGAGGAAGCTGCGGAGAAAGAGAGGGAGATGACCACGAAGGCCAAAAGAATGAAGTTGAGATAGGATATGATAACGCCAAGTGGTGTCGTAAGCCTTTTCGAGGTCAAAAAGGACGGCAACAACGGAGGTCTTCGCAGCAAAAGCAGTACGTATATAGACCTCCAAGTTCACCAGGACATCTGTCGTGCTGCGGCACTTGCGGAAACCAAATTGAGAAGGGGAGAGGAGGTGATGGTGTTCCAGGAACCACATCAGACGAACGTTAACCATACGTTCAAAGAGTTTGCAGACACAACTTGTGAGAGCAATAGGGCGAAAGTCCTTAGGGGAAGTACCCAGAGACCCTGGTTTGCGAACAGGGAGGACAACGGCATCGAGCCAGTCCTCAGGGACTGACGACGACTCCCAGATCCGATTATACAGACTCAGTAAATACTGAGACGTGCTCGGAGGGAGATGGCGAAGCATCTCATAATGAATACCATCGGAGCCCGCCGCCGTAGAACCGCAGAGGGCCAGGGCAGAACGAAGTTCAGAGAGAGAGAAGGGATCATTATAGGGAAGCTGAAGATGAGTGCAGAAATCTAAAGGACGAGACTCAAGGACAGGTTTACGAAGAAGGAAAGATTGGGGAAGATGAAGACCAGAGCTAACAGAAGAAAAGTGGGAACCCAGTTCGGAAGCGACCTGCAACGGGTCCGCCACAAGAGTATCATGGAGGTGAAGGACCGGTGAAACATCGGGAACGAACTTACCCGCTATCTTGCGGATACGCTTCCAGATCTGGGCCAGAGGGGTTTCGGACGTAATTGTCGAGACATAAGATGCCCAACATTCACGTTTAGCCGTACGGATGGCCCTACGGGCCACCGCACTCGCTTTCCGAAAGAAAAGAAAAGAATCGGTCGTCTGCCTACGGCGGTGCTTCTTCCAGGCTGCACGCTTACAGCGGACAGCCCGAGCACAGTCCGCATTCCACCAGGGAACGCACTTCCGTGGACCCCGAGAGGAAGAGCGAGGAATAGAGCGGAGGGCAGCGTCGAAGACAGTGTCATGAAAAAGGAGGAGAGCGCGAGAGAGGGGCAGAAGGGAGAGGTCAGAGAGTAGCACTGAGGGAAAACAGGGTCCAGTCCGCCTTAGCAAACTGCCATCTAGGGAAAGAGAGGGAAGGGCGAAAAGAGAAAAAGGAAACAAGGATGGGGAAATGATCACTTCCATGGAGGTCATCAAGAACCTGCCATGTGAAATCTAAGTAAAGAGAAGAAGAGCAGAGAGAAAGATCAAGACAAGAAAGGGTGCGAGTTCGAGAGTCCAAATGAGTGGGCTCACCAGAATTCAGAAGAGACAGGGAAGAAGAGAGGAGAAACGGCTCAAGGAGGCGACCCCGGGTATTCGTCAGAACGTCACCCCAAAGAGAATGACGACAATTGAAGTCACCCAGCAGGAGCACAGGCTCCGGCAAGGAGTCTAGGAGGTGTTTCAAATCAGGAAGAGAGAGCGGGACACTCGGGGGGAGATAAATGGAACAAACTGTGTACCATTTCCCCACAAAGATACGAGCAGCAGAACAATGGAGAGGCGAAGGAAAAAGTAAAGGAACAAAGGGAACATCAGCCCGAATCAAGAGAGCAGAAGAATTAGAAGCCCCAGCAATGGCTGGGGGGGGGGAGAGAAAGGAATAGCCACGAAAACGACCAGGACGAGCACCAAGCATCGGCTCCTGGAGACAGACACAAAGGGGCGAAAACCGCGAAACCTGAAGTTGGAGTTCGAGGAAATTGGCGTAATAACCTCGAACGTTCCATTGAAGAATGGACAACGACGAGAAGAGAAAGGACAAAAACAGAGAACGAGGAAGAAACAAAGGCGAAAGACCAACAGAGCACGTTAAAGAATATCAGGGTCGGGATCAGGGTCAGCAAAGTCAGGGTTAGGGGGCATGGGTAAACTGAGCAAAGACGGAGGGAAGGAAACGGGAGAACAGATCAGAGGTGGGCGGGCAGGGTCCGGAGGAGGAGGAGGAGGAGGAGGAGGAGGAGGAGGAGGAGGAGGAGGAGACAACGGAGAGGAGCAGTCAAGGACAGCAGCAGGAAGAGGGGGAGTAGAAAGAGAGGAGCGCACCCCAGCAAGAGCAGCAACCGAAAGGGAAGCAGGGGCCAAAGAAACCTCCATAGCAGGAACAGGGGGCGCAAGCACTGAAACGGGAGTGGAAGGAGCAACAGAGCCAGAAGGAGGAGCTGAGGAAGAAAGCGAAGCCTTCTTACCCGCCGGGGAAGAGGAAGGAGAGGAGCCAGGCTTACGCTTCTGACTTAAAGAGACCGGTGTCCCAGCAACTACGTACCGGGCAACGGATTCCAGTGTCTCAACAGGAGAAGCCGAACGAGAGCACACACGACGGCCGTTAGGAGAGCGATGGACATCCGCCCGCACCGACAGGCGGCGGGGAGAGCCGATAGATGGAGGAAGAGGATGGGAAGGAGGATCGGAGGGGGACGAGGAAGGAGACACAGAAGACACGACAGACCGGGTAGAAGGAAGGGGAACCCCAGACAGAGGACCAGGAGGAGGATCCTTCGGGAGAGAACCCAAAGGGACAGAGGAGGGGGCAGTGGGCGCATCAGGGTCCAAGGCCCGGAAACGGTTGTGAGTCTGAGGAAGGCGGGAAGGACGAGGAGAGGAAGAGCGCAACACGCGAGCATAAGAGATATTAGCATAAGGCGGGAGCCGGCGAACCTGGCGCCTCGCCTCAGGAAAAGATAAACGCTCCCGGTGCTTCAAGTTGAGGACGGCTGCCTCAAGCTTGTAATGGACACACGCACGGGAGAAGGTAGGATGGGCCTCACCGCAGTTGAGGCAACGAGCCTGGGGAGAAGCGCACTCCGACTTAGAGTGACCTTCGCCACCACACAAAGGACAGAGAGAGACAGTCCCGGAGCAGCGGAGGGCACCATGCCCAAACCTCCAGCACTTGTTGCAGAGCCGAGGAGAAGGAATGTACTCATGGACAGAGCACCTGGCACCAGCAAGAATGACAGAGGGTGGAAGGGTCCTACCATCAAAGGTAATCTTCACAACCCGGAGGGGTTGACGGCGACTACCACGAGGGGGACGAGTAAACGTGTCCACCTGGAGAATAGAATGGCCCTGGGCAGCGAGGATATGTCGAATATCGTCGTGGCAGTCGCGTAGGTCCCGAACACCGGTCGCAACATGGGGCGGGAGCAAAATAGTGCCAACACTGGCATTCAACTGGACGTTCTTCGAGACCCGAACGGGGGTCTCGCCAAGGCAGGATAAGGCAGCCAAGCGGGAAGCAGCATCCTGAGAAGGAGCAGCAACGACACGCGTACCGAGACGAGTGGGGTTAAAAGTAATGGAGGCATCCACGGAATCAATGAGATGTCGATGAAGGGAGAAATCGTCAGGAGGCGCAGAATCAAGAGGGAGGAGATCAAAATATTTGGCCCACGAAGCGGGACCAAACAAGGCTTGATAGGTAGCAGAACTGGAAGGAATCGAGCGAGGGCGGCCGTGACGAGAACGGCGGTGAGAACCCCCAGAGAGAGAGGGGTTAAAAGGCGCAGTAGTAACAACTAGAGAAGGAGCCGCGCCAGGGGACGAGGTAGTCACCACTGGGGGCTTGGGGCTCGACCCAACCACAGAGGAGGGAGGGGAGCCAGGGGAAGGAGTCAGAGAGGCCAAAGGAGGAGCAAGGTCGGGGCCCAATGCAGCGGAGGCTACAGAGCCCGGTCTTCCAATACGGACCGACTCGGGGGCTTGGTCGCCCACCCCACGAGCCTGAGAAGGTAAACCAGAAGAAGCCGAAGCAGGGGTAATCATCTTGACGAAAGAAGAATTCACTCACGAATGTGCCCCCACACCCACCATGGAGCCACAATTAGAGGCAGGACACCCAACAAGAAGCTATCGCCGATCTTGTCGGGGCCTCCTAGGGGTGCGTCGTGAGTATACGCCCCACAAACGCCACCTTAAGAAACCGACAGTCCGTCGAGATCGGGTTCAGTGACGAAGTGGGGATTGACAATAAAAGGTTCCCCTCGCTCTCGACGTCGGGTACTGCAGTTCTACGGGTGCAAGAGTATGCCTCCTCAAGCACCCGGGCGTCAAAATAGAAGAAATCCAAGGGAAGAACCAGAACGAGCAAAAGGTCGGCAGGAAACGGCAAGCAGATAGGAGAAGAGGGGGGAGAAAAACGAAACAGAAGGAAAAGGAAAGGAAAAGATGCCCAGCAGAATTGGAGAGGACGGCAGCAGGAGCACAAGGCTAGAAAAGGACAGGACTGTCCCAAGGAGCATCACACTCCGGCAGCCGCCCACCAAGCCCCCACACGGCGACAACGAGCTGAGCGGGGAGGGGGGGGGCACAGGCAACCCACACCTGTCCCAAGGAGGTGTACGTGAGCCCCTCACCACGGCAAGGAGGCACCACGGAGGGGCATATGTGTAGTACTGGCAGTACCATGTCTCATGTACTCACTTATTTGTACTGAAATATTTGTGATTGCGGGGTTTGAGATCTAGCTCTTTGGTCCCGCCACTCAACTGTCAATCAACTGGTGTACAGATACTGAGCCTACTGGGCACTGTCCTATCTATTTTGAAGCTGTGTATGGAGTCTGCCTCCACCACATCACTGCCTAATGCATTCCACCTGTTAACTACTCTGGCACTGAAAAAGTTCTTTCTAACGTCAATGTGGCTCATTTGGGTACTCAGTTTCCACCTATGTCCTTTTGTTCGCGTACCTCTCATGTTAAACAGTATATCTTTATCTACCCTCTCAATTCCTCTGAGAATTGTGTAAGTAGTGATCATATCTCCCCTTTCTCTTTTGTCTTCCAGAGTCGTGAGGTGCATTTCTCGCATCCATTCCTCGTAACTCATGCCTCTTAGTTCTGGGACTAGCCTAATGGCATACCTCTGAACTTTTTCAAGCTTCGCCTTGTACTTGAGAAGGTACGGGCTCCATGCTGGGGCCGCATACTCGAGGATTGGTCATACATATGTGGTATATACAAGGTTCTGAATGATTCCTTACACAGGTTCCTGAAGGCAGTTCTGATGTTAGCCAGCCTCGCATATGCCGCAGATGTTATTCCTTTGATGTGGGGTTCAGGAGACAGGTTAAGGTATGATATCAACTCCTAGATCTTTCTCTCCATCCGTTTCATGAAGGACATCATCATTTCATTCTGTATCCTGTGTCTGGACCCCTGTTTCAACTGCCTGGTTTCATTACCTTACATCTTCTTGGGTTGAACTTTAGTAGCCATTTGTTGGACCATTCATTCAGTCTATCTAGGTCATCTTGTAGCCTCATACTATCTTCCTCTGTCTTAATCTTCCTCATAATTTTTGCATCATCAGCAAACAATGAGAGGAATAATTCTATACCATCTTCAAGAACATTTTCATATATAAGAAACAGTATGGGTCCAAGGACTGAATCCTGCGGTACTCAACTGGTGACGTTTTGCCAATCTAAGACCTCACCCCTCATAGTGACTCTCTCTCTTCTGTTACTTAGGTAACAGAAGTTCCTCATCCATTGGAGTACCTTCCCTTTCACTCCTGCATGCATCTCCAGCTTTCGTACTAGTCTCTGGTGTAAGTAAGTAAGTAATTATCAAAAGAAGGCACCAAACCGAGAAGGCTATGTTACACCATCAAATGCGCAGAATAATCAGAGGGCGCTAAATATCACCACACGCTCGTCCTGGAAGTCAGGACATTCAAGAAGGACATGCACGACCGTAAGAGGGACAATGCAACTAGGAAAATAAGGAACAGGGCGGCGCTCCATCAAGTGACCATGGGTTAAGCGAGTATGGCCAACACGCAACCTTGCCAGAGCCGTTTCCCATCGCCGGTTACGGTGGTAGGAGGACGGCCACGAGGAAACACAACGTTTAAGAGTATGTAGTTTGTTACCAGTAACAGACGACCAAGAAGCCTGCCAACAGGTAAGGATGGAGGAATGGAAAACCGGGTAAAAGTTGGAATATGGAATACCTTTACAAGAGATGGGACAAGAGCGGACAGCTTCCTTGGCGGCAGCATCCGCACGCTCATTTAAAGACACACCAATATGGCTGGGAACCCAACAAACTCAACCGACTTAAATTTACTGTGAACAAGAAACAGCCAAATGCTGGATCTCGACAACTACTGGATGAACCGGATTAAAGGACCCGAGAGCCATGAGGGCACTACGAGAGTCAACAACAACTACAAAGGAAGACTGACAACGGGAAAGCAGGAGACGAAGAGCATAGAGAATAGCATAAAGCTCCGCTGTAAAGATGCTAGTCTCCGGAGTTAAGCGACACATAAGTGCGATCAGGAAAAACAATAGAGTAGCCAACACCGTCCACAGACTTAGACCCATCGGTGAAGACAAAAACGGAGTGGGAGTGAGAAGAAAAGTGCTGAAGGAAAAGGCGTTTTAGAACCATATGAGGGGTAAAGGCTTTAGTGATACAGGTCAAGGATGTACAAAACCGCAGAAGAGGGACTCTCCACGGGGGCAAAGAAGGAACAACACGAGGAGAAACATTAGAAATACGAACGGAAAGAGAATCCTGTAGGCGAGATAACCGGACAGAAAGAGGCAGGTGGTGAAGAGGAACAGGAACCACAGGAGGGGTAAAAGTTAAAGCACGACAGAGGCGAGAGGAAGGATGTTGTAAGGACCGCGCAAGATAGCGAAGACAGTAGCGATCACGGCGGTCCTGGAGAGACAAGAAGCCAGTGTCAACATGCAAGCTAAGGACAGGATTCGAACGAAAGGCACCAGAACTGAGGCACAACCCAGTATCGTGCAAAGCATCGAGACGGCGAAGAGTAGAAGGGGAAGCAGACGAGTAAGCAGGGCAATCATAATCGAGCCTAGACAGGACGATAGAGGAATGTAAAGCAAGGAGAGTGCGCCTATCCGCTCCCCAAGAAGTATGGGACAATACCCGATGAGTGTAAGGGCCTTAGAGCACTCAACACGGAGGTAAGAGATTTGGGGAGACCAAGACAAACGAGTGTCAAGGAATAACCCCAAAATCTTTGCGGAACCTTTGTACTTAAGGGGATGACCATAAAGTGACAAAGAGGGACGAAGAGCGACCCGTTTCCGCGTAAAAGTCATGGCACAAGTCTTAGTAGTAGAGAACTTGAAGCCATGATCGGTGGCACAAGACGACACGGCATCAATCGCAAGTTGAAGCCGGCGCTGAAGGAGAGACGAATCATCACCCTGACAGCATAGGGTAAGATCATTTACATAGAGAGTGGAGAAGACGCCTGCAGGAAGAGAGGAAAGAAGACCATTGAGGGCAACCAGAAAAAGAGTAGTGCTCAGAACACTACCCTGGGGCACACCTTCGTATTGCTGAAAAGAGGCAGAGAGAGAGCGGTACCAAGCTGCACCCGAAAGGAACGGAAAAGAGAGGAAGCTGCGAAGAAAGAGAGGGAGATGACCACAAAGGTCAAAAGAATGAAGCTGGGATAGAATATGATATCGCCAAGTGGTGCCGTAAGCCTTTTCCAGGTCAAAAAGGACGGAAATAGTGGAGGTCTTCGCAGCAAAAGCAGTACGAATATAGACCTCCAAGTTCACCAGGACATCTGTCATGCTGTGGCACTTGCGGAAACCAAATTGAGAAGGGGAGAGGTGATGGTGTTCCAGGAACCACTTCAGATGAACATTAACCATACGTTCAAAGAGTTTGCGGACACAACTTGTGAGGGCAATAGGGCGAAAGTCCTTAGGGGATGTTCCCAGAGACCCTGGTTTGCGAACAGGGAGGACAACGGCATCGAGCCAGTCCTCAGGGACTGACGACGACTCCCAGATCCGATTATACACACTTAGTAAATACTGAAACTTGCACGGAGGGAGATGGCGAAGCATCTCATAATGAATACTATCGGAGCCCACTGCCGTAGAACCGCAGAGGGCCAGGGCAGAACGAAGTTCCGAGAGAGAGAAGGGAGGGTATTGGGGAAAAGAGGGGGGCTTGGGGGTAGGGGAGGAGGGAGGGCTTGGGGGGTGGGGGAGAAAGGAGGGCTTGGGGGATGGAGAAAAAGGAGGGCTTTTGGGGACAGGAGAGGAGGGAGTGATTAAGGGGTGGGGGAGAAGGGAGGGGATAGGGGGGGGGGAGAAGGGATGGCTTAGGGTGGTAGGGGAGCATAGGGGCTGGGGCTGGTAAGGCTTCTATTGGGTGGGAGGTGGGTGTGATCCTCCTCTCACTGGGGCTATTGAACTGCCTAAAGAGGGTTCCCCACTTCCTTCTGAGATCATAGGGTTCTGAGTTGTGGCTCCCTGATTCCTGTCTCTCTCCTTGCGCTCCTTCTTTGCTGCTGCTGCTGCTGCTGCCCTCAAATACTCCTCCCTGGTCATATCCCTCTGCAGGAATACCTTTTTGAACTTTGGTACATTGAATAGGCTGCTGTTCTTTGCAAAAATTTCTTCTTTTGTGTCCTTGCTTTTGAAAACCACTTATCAATCGATCGTTGTCCTTGTTGTACCGGCCATGCCTGAAAACCTACAGTACTCATGTGTGTAGTACTGGCTGTAACCTGCCTCATGTGAGCAATACTTGCTATAACCTGTCACGTAGGTGCAGTACTGGCTGTAACCTGTCACGTGCATGTAGTAATGACTGTAACCTGTATCATGCATGTAATACTGTCTGTAACCTGTTTCATGTGTGTAGTTCTGGCTGTATCCTGTTTCATGTGTGTAGTACTTGCTGTAACTTCTCCCATGTGTGGTACTTGCTGTAACCGTTCTCATGTGTAGTACTGGCTGTAACCTGTCCCATATGTGTAGTACTGGCTGTAACCTGTCCAAGTGTACAGTACTGGTTGTAATGTGACCTATGAGTGTAGCACTGGCAGTAACCTGTATAATGTTTGTAGTTCTGGCTGTATCCTGTCACGTGCGTGTAGTACTGACTGTAACTGGTCACGTGTTTGTAGTTCTGGCTGTAACCTGTCAGGTGAGTGTGGTACTGGCTGTAACCTTTCGCATATGTGCAGCATTCCCTGTAATCCGTTTCATGTGTGTAATATTGGTTGAAACCTCTCACACGTGAGTAGTACTGGCTGTACCCTGTCTCATGCGTGTAGTACTTGCTGTAGCCTGTCTCATGCGTGTAGTACTTGCTGTAGCCTGTCTCGTGTGTAGTTCTGGCTGTAACCTGTCAGATGTCCATGGTACTGGCTGTAACCTAACGTATGCATTACATGCTGTAACCTGAACTGTATGTGTATTACTCTGAGGCAATGGCTATATTGTGAAACGTGTTTTCTGGGTTAATGCTTGGTCAGTCAAGGAAAATTCTCTGTTGCCCTTTAATTGCGTGGAACGAGCATGATGGCATCGTCGCAGTTGTTGAAGTCGTAGTTGTCCCTTAGAGTATGACCATATAGGCGCTATGTAATGACGAGTCTAAATGGTAAAAAAAAAGGAGTGGTTGATAGAAATAGCCTAATCTTGATACCAGCTTGATTGGCTTCTGTGAGTTCTTCTACTCCCCAATGACTCGTGAGAGCTTGGTCCACCAGGCTGTTGCTTGGAGCGGCCCTCAGGCCCACATATCCACCACATCCCGCTTGGTCCGACACTCCTTGGAGAACATTTTCCAGTTTTCTCTGAAAGATGTCGACGGTTGTTCTGGCAATATTTCTTATATTCGCTGGGAGGACGTTGAACAACCGCGGACCTCTGATGTTCATACAGTGTTCTCTGATTGTGCTTATGGCACATCTGCTCTTCATTGGTTCTATTCTGCATTTTCTTCCATACCGTTCACTCCAGTATGTTGTTATTTTATTGTGTAGATTTGGGACCTAGCCTTCCAGTATTTTTCACGTGAATATTATTTGATGCCTCTCTCGTCTCCTAGTGTTTGAGAGCTGTCAAGTGGAGAGATTTGAGACGATCCCAATAAATTAGGTGCGCTATCGCGTATATGTATGCGGTATATGTTCTCTGTATTCCCTCCATTTTAGCAATCTCTCCTGCTTTGAAGGTTAAAGTGAGTACTGAGCAGTACTCAAGACGGGACAGTACAAGTGATTTGTAGAGTAGAACCATTGGGATGGGATCCTGGATTTGAAAGTTCTCGTAATCCATCCAATCATTTTTCTGGCTGACGCAATATTTGCTTCGTTATGTTCCCTAAACGTTAGGTCGTCAGACATCATTATTCCCAAATCCTTTACATTCTGCTTTCCTACTATGGGCACATATGATTCTGTTTTGTACCCTGAATTATGTTTAAGGTCCTCATTTTTAGCGAACCTGAGTACCTGGAATTTGTCACTCTTAAATACTTCATGTAATTTACTGTTGCCCAGTCGAAAACTTTATTAATATCTGCTTGAAGTTTTTCAATGTCTTCAGGAAAGGTAATTTTCATGTAGATTTTTGTGTTAAATTGCAATGGATGATACAAAGCTGTGACTTGTATTTTTATCTATATCTGAAATGAGAATAAGGAAAAGCAGTGGTGCAAGAACTGTACCCTGAGGTACAGAGCTTTTAATTGCTTTTGGACTATTTTATACGGTTGATTGTTACTCGTTGTGTTCTCTTCGACAGAAAACTGAGTATGCAGCGTCCTACTTTACCGGTTATTCCCATTGACCACATTTTGTGAGCTACCACTCTATGGCCACATATATCGAATGCCTTTGCGAGGTCCGTGTACCACATCTGCATTTCGTTTTTCTTCTAATGCCTCAGTGATTTTGTCGTAGTGTTCAAATAGCTGTAAGAGACACGGCTTCCCACTCTAAATCAAAGTTGGCCTGGGCTGTGTAGGCGAGCTGCAGAGACAACTCAAGTTAGTGATTTAGCAGTTTGGCCTGTCTGCTGTAGATAGTCCAGGTCTCACTGGCGTAGAGATGGGGGGTGAATACCTCTGCATGGTAGATCTTCAGTTTGATAGTACGGCTCAGCAGTAGGACTGGGGGCAGTAAGACTCCGCTCTCAGATATTCTCACGAAATCTTCCAAAAGCTGCACTGGCATTGGCTGTCCTGTTGTTGACTTCTGCGTCGCTCATGAGCGACGCAGAAGAGTGGTGAACAGCGATATGTTCACCGCTCTTGAGAGTATGGTGCCAAGATAGGTGAAGTTGTCAACTGCCTGCAGGTTCTGCCCTTGACCGTGATGTGCGGTTCCTGGTACGGTATTCCGGGCGCGGGTTGATACATAACTTCATTCTTTTTGGTGCTGATGATGAGACAGAAGTTGTTGCAGGCTTGTGAGAAGCAGTCCATTTCGTGATGCATCATTTGCACAGTGCTGGTGTTGGGGGTGCAGTCATCAGCGATCAGAAAGTCTCTTATGGCAGTTTCTTTCACCTTTGTAACGGCCTGTAGGCGCCTGAGGTTGAACACACCACCTCATTGGTATTCCATCCTGGCAATCACGGAAGGCTTCAGTGAAGGCATCGATTTACATCTCAATAAAAATTTAACTTGAGAATATTCTCTGTTTAGGACAAACGTTTACTGGCCAGTCTCCAAGTAGATTATTATTGGAAAAGTAATATGCTTTCTGACCATCACAAATGTCTAGATAACAATCCAGGTTGTCTGAGGGGGGCTTTGGTGTCTTGTGGTAATATACATTTTCTCTTAGAACGGGCTGCTAAAAATATTATTTAACAGTGATTTAAACATATAATTTTTTACTTCTATAAAAAAGATGCTTTGCATAACGTTGTTGAAACAATATTATGCCTATTAATGACCATAAATGTTTCATTAAAACAGTTAAGATGCAGTGTATATTAAATATATATGAATGCGCTGGGTCATAACTGTGCCTACCATTGCAGAAAAGCCACGTTCTTACGAATACTGACCAGTTGTTTTTCTGTCGACAGAAAAGTGGGTAAATGAATGTAAGCTGACCTCTGACCCATGTAAGAACGGGGGCTACCTGGGAGCCGAGTGTGCGTGCGTGTGTCCGCGCGGCACCTCTGGCAGTCACTGTCAGACTGTTACTGGCGAATATTACGGTAAGTTCATCACTGGTGTTTGAATATTACGGTAAGTTCATCCCTGGCGAATATTACGGTAAGTTCATCACTGGTGAATATTACGGTAAGTTCATCACTGGTGAATATTACGGTAAGTTTATCACTGGTGAATATTACGGTAAGTTCATCACTGGCGAATATTACGGTAAGTTCATCACTGGCGAATATTACGGTAAGTACATCACTGGTGAATATTAAGGTAAGTTCATCACTGGCGAATATTATGGTAAGTTCATCACTGGCGAATATTACGCTAAGTTCATCACTGGTGAATATTACGCTAAGTTCATCACTGGTGAATATTACGCTAAGTTCATCACTGGTGAATATTACGGTAAGTTCATCACTGGTGAATATTACGGTAAGTTCATCACTGGCGAATATTACGGTAAGTTCATCACTGGCGAATATTACGGTAAGTTCATCACTGGCGAATATTACGGTAAGTTCATCACTGCTGAATATTATGGTAAGTTCATCACTGGCGAATATTACGGTAAGTACATCACTGGCGAATATTACGGTAAGTTCATCACTGGTGAATATTACTGTAAGTTCATCACTGGTGAGTAAGTAAGTAAGTAAGTAATTATCAAAAGAAGGCACCAAACCGGGAAGGCTATGTAGCACCATCAAATACGCAAAATAATCAGAGGGCGTTAAATATCACCAAGGATGCCAATACGAGAACAAAAACGCATAAGGCGAACGATATCAAAAGTATCTGAGTCACCAAGAATTCTATCGAGGGACAGGTGACCGCGAGGGGCGGTCGGAAAGCAAGACACACGCTCGTCCTGGAAGTCAGGACATTCAAGAAGGACATGCACGACCGTAAGAGGGACAATGCAACTAGGACAATAAGGAGCAGGGCGGCGCTCCATCAAGTGACCATGGGTTAAGCGAGTATGGCCAATACGCAACCTCGCCAGAGCTGTTTCCCACCGCCGGTTACGGTGGAAGGAGGACGGCCACGAGGAAACAACATTTAAGAGTACGTAGCTTGTTACCAGTAACAGACAACCAAGAAGCCTGCCAACGGGTAAGGACTGAGGAATGGATAACCGGGTAAAAGTCGGAATACGGAATGCCTTTACGAGAGATGGGACAGGAGCGGACAGCTTCCTTAGCGGCAGCATCCGCACGCTCATTTAAAGACACACCAATATGGCTGGGAACCCAACAAAACTCAACCGACTTAAATTTACTGTGAACGAGAAACAGCCAATGCTGGATCTCGACAACTACTGGATGAACCGGATTAAAGGACCCGAGAGCCACGAGGGCACTACGAGAGTCAACAACAACCACAATGGAAGACTGACAACGAGAAAGCAGGAGACGAAGAGCATAGAGAATAGCATAAAGTTCCGCTGTAAAGATGCTAGTCTCCGGAGGCAAGCGACACATAAGTGCGATCAGGAAAAACAACAGAGTAGCCAACACCGTCCGCTGACTTAGACCCATCGGTGAAGACAGAAACGGAGCGGTAGTGAGAAGAAAAGTGCTCGAGGAAAAGGCGTTTTAGAACCGTAGGAGGGGTAAAAGCTTTAGTGATACGGGTCAAGGAAGTATAAAACCGCGGAAGAGGGACCCTCCACGGGGGCAAAGAAGGAACAACACGAGGAGAAACATCAGAAATACGAACGGAGAGAGAATCCTGTAGGCGAGATAACCGGACAGAAAGAGGGAGGTGGTAAAGAGGAACAGGAACCGCAGGAGGGGTAAAAGTTAAAGCACGACAGAGGCGAGAGGAAGGATGTTGCAAGGACCGCGCAAGATAGCGAAGATAGTAGCGATCACGGCGGTCCTGGAGAGACAGGAAGCCAGTGTCAACATACAAGCTAAGGATGGGAGTCGAACGAAAGGCACCAGAACTGAGGCGCAACCCAGTATGGTGCAAAGCATCAAGACGGCAAAGAGTAGAAGGAGAAGCAGACGAGTAAGCAGGGCAACCATAATCGAGCTTAGACAGGACGAGAGAGGAATGTAAAGCAAGGAGAGTGCGCCTATCTGCCCCCCAAGAAGTATGGGACAAGACCCGAAGGAGGGTAAGGACCTTAGAGCACCCAACACGGAGGTAAGAGATATGGGGAGACCAAGACAAACGAGTGTCAAGGAATAACCCCAAAAGCTTCGCGGAATCTTTGTATTCAAGGGGATGACCATAAAGTGACAAAGAGGGACGAAGAACAACCCGTTTCCGCGTAAAAGTCATGGCACAAGTCTTAGAAGTAGAGAACTTGAAGCCATGACCTGTGGCCCAAGACGACATGGCATCAATTGCAAGTTGAAGCCGGCGTTGAAGGAGAGGCGAATCATCACCCTGACAACAAAGGGTAAGATCATCGACATAGAGAGCGGAGAAGACACCAGAAGGAAGAGAGGAAAGAAGACCATTGAGGGCAACCAGAAAAAGAGTAGTGCTCAGAACACTACCCTGGGGCACACCTTCGTATTGCTGAAAAGAGGGAGAGAGAGCGGTACCAAGGCGCACCCGAAAGGAACGACGAGAGAGGAAGCTGCGGAGAAAGAGAGGGAGATGACCACGAAGGCCAAAAGAATGAAGTTGAGATAGGATATGATAACGCCAAGTGGTGTCGTAAGCCTTTTCTAGGTCAAAAAGGACGGCAACAACGGAGGTCTTCGCAGCAAAAGCAGTACGAATATAGACCTCCAAGTTCACCAGGACATCTGTCGTGCTGCAGCACTTGCGGAAACCAAATTGAGAAGGGGAGAGGAGGTGATGGTGTTCCAGGAACCACATCAGACGAACGTTAACCATACGTTCAAAGAGTTTGCAGACACAACTTGTGAGAGCAATAGGGCGAAAGTCCTTAGGGGAAGTACGCAGAGACCCCGGTTTGCGAACAGGGAGGACAACGGCATCGAGCCAGTCCTCAGGGACTGACGACGACTCCCAGATCCGATTATACAGACTCAGTAAATACTGAGACGTGCTCGGAGGGAGATGGCGAAGCATCTCATAATGAATACCATCGGAGCCCGCCACCGTAGATCCGCAGAGGGCCAGGGCAGAACGAAGTTCAGAGAGAGAGAAGGGATCGTTATAGGGAAGCTGAAGATGAGTGCAGAAATCTAAAGGACGAGACTCAAGGACAGGTTTACGAAGAAGAAAAGATTGAAGATGAAGATGAAGACCAGAGCTAACAGAAGAAAAGTGGGAACCCAGTTCGGAAGCGACCTGCAACGGGTCCGCCACAAGAGTATCACGGAGGTGAAGGACCGGTGAAACATCGGGAACGAACTTACCCGCTATCTTGCGGATACGCTTCCAGATCTGGGCCAGAGGGGTCTCGGACGTAATTGTTGAGACATAAGATGCCCAACATTCACGTTTAGCCGTACGGATGGCCCTACGGGCCACCGCACTCGCTTTCCGAAAGAAAAGAAAAGAATCGGTCGTCTGCCTACGGCGGTGCCTCTTCCAGGCTGCACGCTTACAGCGGACAACCCGAGCACAGTCCACATTCCACCAGGGAACGCACTTCCGTGGACCCCGAGAGGAAGAGCGAGGAATAGAGCGGAGGGCAGCGTTGAAGACAGTGTCATGAAAAAGGAGGAGAGCGCGAGAGAGAGGCAGTAGGGAGAGGTCAGAGAGAGCAGCACTGAGGATAAATAGGGTCCAGTCTGCCTTAGCAAACTGCCACCTAGGGAAAGAGAGGGAAGGGCGAAAAGAGAAAAAGGAAACAAGGATGGGGAAATGATCACTTCCATGGAGGTCATCAAGAACCTGCCACGTGAAATCTAAGTAAAGAGAAGAAGAGCAGAGAGAAAGATCAAGACAAGAAAGGGTGCGAGTCCGAGAGTCCAAATGAGTTGGCTCACCAGAATTCAGAAGAGACAGGGAAGAAGAGAGGAGAAGCGGCTCAAGGAGGCGACCCCGGGTATTCGTCAGAACGTCACCCCAAAGAGAATGACGACAATTGAAGTCACCCAGCAGGAGCACAGGCTCCGGCAAGGAGTGTAGGAGGTGTTTCAAATCAGGAAGAGAGAGCGGGACACTCGGGGGGAGATAAATGGAACAAACTGTGTACCATTTCCCCACAAAGATACGAGCAGCAGAACAATGGAGAGGCGAAGGAAAAAGTAAAGGAACAAAGGGAACATCAGCCCGAATCAAGAGAGCAGAAGAATTAGAAGCCCCAGCAATGGCTGGGGGGGGGGGGGGGAGAAAAAGGAATAGCCACGTAAACGACCAGGACGAGCACCAAGCATTGGCTCCTGGAGACAGACACAAAGGGGCGAAAACCGCGAAATCAGAAGTTGGAGTTCGAGGAAATTGGCGCAATAACCTCGAACGCTCCATTGAAGAATGGACAACGACGAGAAGAGAAAGGACAAAAACAGAGAACAAGGAAGAAACAAAGGCGAAAGAGCAACAGAGCACGTTAAAGAATATCAGGGTCGGGATCAGGGTCAGCAAAGTCAGGGTTAGGGGGCATGGGTAAACTGAGCAAAGACGGAGGGAAGGAAACGGGAGAACAGATCAGAGGTGGGCGGGCAGGGTCCGGAGGAGGAGGAGGAAGAGGAGGAGACAACGGAGAGGAGCAGTCAAGGACAGCAGCAGGAAGAGGGGGAGTAGAAAGAGGGGAGCGCACCCCAGCAAGAGCAGCAACCGAAAGGGAAGCAGGGGCCAAAGAAACCTCCATAGCAGGAACAGGGGGCGCAAGCACTGAAACGGGAGGGGAAGGAGCAACAGAGCCAGAAGGAGGAGCTGAGGAAGAAAGCGAAGCCTTCTTACCCGCCGGGGAAGAGGAAGGAGAGGAGCCAGGCTTACGCTTCTGACTTAAAGAGACCAGTGTCCCAGCAACTACGTACCGGGCAACGGATTCCAGTGTCTCAACAGGAGAAGCCGAACGAGAGCACACACGACGGCCGTTAGGAGAGCGATGGACATCCGCCCGCACCGACAGGCGGTGGGGAGAGCCGATAGATGGAGGAAGAGGATGGGAAGGAGGATCGGAGGGGGACGAGGAAGAAGACACAGAAGACACGACAGACCGGGTAGAAGGAAGGGGAACCCCAGACAGAGGACCAGGAGGAGGATCCTTCGGGAGAGAACCCAAAGGAACAGAGGAGGGGGCAGTGGGCGCATCAGGGTCCAAAGCCCGGAAACGGTTGTGAGTCTGAGGAAGGCGGGAAGGACGAGGAGAGGAAGAGCGCAACACGCGAGCATAAGAGATATTAGCATAAGGCGGGAGCCGGCGAACCTGGCGCCTCACCTCCGGAAAAGATAAACGCTCACGGTGCTTCAGGTTGAAGACGGCTGCCTCAAACTTGTAATGGACACACGCACGGGAGAAGGTAGGATGGGCCTCACCGCAGTTGAGGCAACGAGCCTGGGGAGAAGTGCACTCCGACTTAGAGTGACCTTCGCCACCACACAAAGGACAGAGAGAGACAGTCCCGGAGCAGCGGAGGGCACCATGCCCAAACCTCCAGCACTTGTTGCAGAGCCGAGGAGAAGGAATGTACTAATGGACAGAGCACCTGGGACCAGCAAGAATGACAGAGGGTGGAAGGGTCCTACCATCAAAGGTAATCTTCACAACCCGGAGGGGTTGACGGCGACTACCACGAGGGGGACGAGTAAACGTGTCCACCTGGAGAATAGAATGGCCCTGGGCAGCGAGGATATGTCGAATATCGTCGTGGCAGTCGCGCAGGTCCCGAACACCGGTTGCAACATGGGGCGGGAGCAAAATAGTGCCAACACTGGCATTCAACTGAGCGTTCTTCGAGACCCGAACGGGGGTCTCGCCAAGGCAGGATAAGGCAGCCAAGCGGGAAGCAGCATCCTGAGAAGGAGCAGCAACGACACGTGTACCGAGACGAGTGGGGTTAAAAGTAATGGAGGCATCCACGGAATCAATGAGATGTCGATGAAGGGAGAAATCGTGAGGAGGCGCACAATCAAGAGGGAGGAGATCAAAATATTTGGCCCACGAAGCGGGACCAAACAAGGCTTGATAGGTAGCAGAACTGGAAGGAATCGAGCGAGGGCGGCCGTGACGAGGACGGCGGTGAGAACCCCCAGAGAAAGAGGGGTTAAAAGGCGCAGTAGTTACAACTACAAGAAGGAGCCGCGCCAGGGGACGAGGTAGTCACCACTGGGGGCTTGGGGCTCGACCCAACCACAGAGGAGGGAGGGGAGCCAGGGGAAGGAGTCAGAGAGGCCAAAGGAGGAGCAAGGTCGGGGCCCAATGCAGCGGAGGCTACAGAGCCCGGTCTTCCAATACGGACCGACTCGGGGGCTTGGTCGCCCACCCCACGAGCCTGAGAAGGTAAGCCAGAAGCAGCCGAAACAGGGGTTATCATCTTGACGAAAAGAAGAATTCACTCACGAATGTGCCCCCACACCCACCATGGAGCCACAATTAGAGGCAGGACACCCAACAAGAAGCTATCGCCGATCTTGTCGGGGCCTCCTAGGGGTGCGTCGTGAGTATACGCCCCACAAACGCCACCTTAAGAAACCGACAGTCCGTCGAGATCGGGTTCAGTGACGAAGTGGGGATTGACAATAAAAGGTTCCCCTCGCTCTCCGGGGGAAGGGTACTGCAGTTCTACGGGTGCATGAGTATGCCTCCTCAAGCACCCGGGCATCAAAATAGAAGAAGTCCATGGAAGAACCAGAACGAGCAAAAGGTCGGCAGGAAACGGCAAGCAGATAGGAGAAGAGGGGGGAGAAAAACGAAACAGAAGGAAAAGGTGGCCAGCAGAATTGGAGACGACGGCAGCAGGAGCACAAGGCTAGAAAAGGACAGAGGACTGTCCTAAGGAGCATCACACTCCGGCAGCCGCCCACGAAGCCCCCACACGGCGACAACGAGCTGAGCGGGGAGGGGGTATTGGAGTTAAAATTAACGTAGATATGTGACAACCTAACCAACCCTACCTACCCTAACCTAACCTATCTTTATAGGTTAGGTTTGGTTAGGTAGCCAAAAAAGTTAGGTTAGGTTAGGTAGGTTAGATAGTCGAAAAACAATTAATTCATGAAAACTTTGCTTATTAGGCAAATCTGGCCTTGCATAGTAGGCTGAGAACTGCGTTCTGGCTACTAGGTACGACATTATATATATATATATATATATATATATATATATATATATATATATATATATATATATATATATATATATATATTATATATTAATAATATACTATATATATTACATATATATATATATATTTGTAAAATATGACTGAAAGGGTAAGGTTAATTGAATAATTCTAACACGAATCTTCTCAATATTTCTTACGTTTTTCTTCACTGTCGAGGGTAATTGAAAAATTAACTCACCAAAGTAGTTCTTTTTTTTACATTTTTATTTATGGTCTGACTCCTAGAAGCGTTTTGCAAATACTTTTCACATTTTCAAAGACATTTTTATGTACTCGGTTTCATGCTTATATTTATTTTTCGGTGAGGTGATAGGATACAAATCGATGGGAAAAAGACAGAACACGAAACAGTGAGAATAAATGTGGTATACATTTTATCTGCTTGCTTCTGTGCTGGTTAGGGGTCTTGAAGTGGGTAGAATGTAATTATGTTTTAATTGGCTGTTGATTGCTGGTTTTGACTTTTTGATGTGTAGTGCCTCGCTGATGTCGAGCCTTCTATTATCGTTGTATCTGTCGATAATTTCTGTGTAACTTGTTAAGATTTCTCTGGTGTTGGTCTGGTTGTGTCAACATCAGTCATATTTCCCTAGACAAAACTGGTTAATTAAGAATAACAATATGACGAGAGCAGTAGCCTATAGTCTCGGCCAAACTTTTGACTGGATATTAAGGACCAGGCCGTGACTGGTAATGAAAACTTATAAAAGACTGACAAAGTAACGGGTACCAGACTGTCACAGTAATAGTAACGGGTACCAGACTCTCACACTAAAAGTAACGGGTACCAGACTCTCACAGTAAAAGTAACGGGTACCAGACTATCACACTAAAAGTAACGGGTACCAGACTCTCACAGTAAGAGTAACAATCTGGTACCCGTTACTCTTACTGTGACAGTCTGGTACCCGTTACTTTTACTGTGACAGTCTGGTACCCGTTACCTTTACTGTGACAGTCTGGTACCCGTTACCTTTACTGTGACAGTCTGGTGCCCGTTACCTTTACTGTGACAGTCTGGTACCCGTTACCTTTACTGTGACAGTCTGGTACCCGTTACTCTTACTGTGACAGTCTGGTACCCGTTACCTTAACTGTGACAGTCTGGTACCTGTTACCTTTACTGTGACAGTCTGGTACCCGTTACCTTTATTGTGACAGTCTGGTACCCGTTACCTTAACTGTGACAGTCTGGTACCCGTTACCTTAACTGTGACAGTCTGGTACCCGTTACTCTTACTGTGACAGTCTGGTACCCGTTACCTTTACTGTGACAGTCTGGTGCCCGTTACCTTTACTGTGACAGTCTGGTACCCGTTACCTTAACTGTGACAGTCTGGTACCCGTTACTCTTACTGTGACAGTCTGGTACCCGTTACCTTAACTGTGACAGTCTGGTACCTGTTACCTTTACTGTAACAGTCTGGTACCCGTTACCTTTATTGTGACAGTCTGGTACCCGTTACCTTAACTGTGACAGTCTGGTACCTGTTACCTTAACTGTGACAGTCTGGTACCTGTTATCTTTACTGTGACAGTCTGGTACCCGTTACCTTAACTGTGACAGTCTGGTACCTGTTATCTTTACTGTGACAGTCTGGTACCTGTTATCTTTACTGTGACAGTCTGGTACCTGTTATCTTTACTGTGACAGTCTGGTACCCATCACAGTAAAAGTAACGGGTACCAGACTGTCACAGTAAAAGTAACGGGTACCAGACTGTCACAGTAAAGGTAACGGGTACCAGACTGTCACAGTAAAGGTAACGGGTACCAGACTGCCACAGTAAAAGTAATGGGTACCAGACTCTCACAGTTAGAGTAACAGGTACCAAACTCTCACAGTAAGAGTAACTGTATTAGACGTAAGAATTTCCAGCCATAACCTACTGCCATTACCCCGGCAATGATAATTAAACTTGTTCACTTCCCGGCAGATTACAAGTGTGCGCAGAACATCACCAAGGAAACTGATATCACGTCTCCAAATTACCCCAGCAGATATCCCAAAGGTAAACGGTTTCCTGTTAAACGTAATGTTAATCTTACGGTGGTTTATGCTGTTTTCTTGTGCATGTGTATGTGTGTACTCACCTAGTTGTGCTTGCGGGGGTTGAGCTCTGGCTCTTTGGTCCCGCCTCTCAACCGTCAATCAACTGGTGTACAGATTCCTGAGCCTACTGGGCTCTATCATATCTACATTTGAAACTGTGTATGGAGTCAGCCTCCACCACATCACTTCCTAGTGCATTCCATTTACAAACTACTCTGATACTGAAAAAGTTCTTTCTAACGTCTCTGTGGCTCATTTGGGTACTCAGCTTCCACCTGTGTCCCCTTGTTCGCGTCCCACCAGTGTTGAATAGTTCATCCTTGTTTACCCGGTCGATTCCCCTGAGGATTTTGTAGGTTGTGATCATGTCCCCCCTTACTCTTCTGTCTTCCAGTGTCATAAGGTGCATTTCCCGCAGCCTTTCCTCATAACTCATGCCTCTTAGTTCTGGTACTAGTCTAGTAGCATACCTTTGGACTTTTTCCAGCTTCGTCTTATGCTTGACAAGGTACGGGCTCCATGCTGGGGCCGCATACTCCAGGATTGGTCTTACATATGTGGTGTACATGATTCTAAATGATTCCTTACACAGGTTCCTGAACACCGTTCTGATGTTGGCTGGCCTCGCATATGCCGCAGACGTTCTCCTCTTTATGTGGGCTTCAGGAGACAGGTTTGGTGTGATATCAACTCTTAGATCTTTCTCTCTGTCTGTTTCATTAAGTACTTCATCTCCTATTCTGTATCCTGTGCCTGGCCTCCTGTTTCCACTGCCTAGTTTCATTACTTTGCATTTACTCGGGTTGAACTTCAACAGCCATTTGTTGGACCATTCACTCAGTCTATCCAGGTTATCTTGTAGCCTCCTACTATCATCCTCTGTTTCAATCCTCCTCATAATTTTTGCATCGTCGGCAAACATTGAGAGGAACGAATCTATACCCTCTGGGTATAGATTGTTTCATTTACATATACCAGAAACTGATTGTTTCAAAGTGGTTTCTGTTTTGAAACAGAAACCAGATTGTTTCATTTACATATACAGAAATGGGTATAGATTGTTTCATTTACATATACCAGAAACAGTATAGGTCCAAGGACTGACCCCTGCGGGACTCCACTTGTGACGTCTCGCCAATCTGAGACCTCACCCCTCACACAGACTCGTTGTCTCCTGTTGCTTAGGTACTCCTCTATCCACCGGAGTACCTTCCCTTTCACTCCAGCCTGCATCTCCAACTTTCGCACTAGCCTCTTGTGTGGCACTGTATCAAAGGCTTTCTGACAATCCAAAAATATGCAGTCTGCCCACCCTTCTCTTTCTTGCCTTATTTTTGTTGCCTGGTCGAAGAATTCGAGTAACCCTGTGAGGCAGGACCTGCCATCCCTGAACCCATGTTGATGCTGTGTTACAAAGTTCCTTCGCTCCAGATGCTCCACTAGTTTTTTTCGCACAATCTTCTCCATCAGCTTGCATGGTATGCAGGTTAGGGACACTGGCCTGTAGTTCAGTGCCTCCTGTCTATCCCCTTTCTTGTATATCGGGACTACGGTAGCCGCTTTCCAAATATCTGGCAGTTCCCCTGTTGCCAATGATTTGTTATACACTATGGAGAGTGGTAGGCACAGTTCTCTTGCTCCTTTCTTTAGAACCCAAGGGGAGATTCCATCTGGGCCTATATCCTTTGTCACATCCAACTCTAGTAAACACTTCCTTACTTCCCCACTGGTAATCTCAAACTCTTCCAGTGGTTCCTGGTTAGCTATTCCCTCACTTACCTCTGGAATTTCTCCTTGCTCTAAGGTGAAGACCTCCTGGAATTTCTTATTCAATCCCTCACACTCTTCCTTGTTATTTGTAGTGAATCCTTCTGCCCCTATCCTTAATTTCATAACCTGTTCCTTTACTGTTGTTTTTCTCCTAATGTGGCTATGCAGCAATTTAGGCTGAGTCTTTGCCTTGCTTGCGATGTCATTTTCGTATTGTCTTTCTGCCTCTCTTCTCATCTTGACATATTCATTCCTGGCATTCTGGTATCTTTCTCTGCTCTCCAGTGTCCTGTTATTCCTTTAGTTTCTCCAAGACATTTTACTTTGCTGCTTAGCTAGCCAACATCTCTGATTAAACCATGGGTTTCTCATTTTCATTTCTCTGTTTTCCTTTTGGACTGGGGCAAACTTGTTTGCTGTGTCCTTGCACTTCTGCGTGATGTAATCCATCATAACTTGGGCCGTCTTTCCCCTGTGTGTGTGTGTGTGTGTGTGTGTGTGTGTGTACTCACCTAGTTGTACTCACCTAGTTGTGCTTGCGGGAGTTGAGCTCTGGCTCTTTGGTCCCGCCTCTCAACCGTCAATCAACAGGTGTACAGGTTCCTGAGCCTATTGGGCTCTATCATATCTACACTTGAAACTGTGTATGGAGTCAGCCTCCACCACATTGCTTCCTAATGCATTCCATTTGTCAACCACTCTGACACTAAAAAAGTTCTTTCTAATATCTCTGTGGCTCATTTGGGCACTCAGTTTCCACCTGTGTCCCCTAGTGCGTGTGTGCCCCTTGTGTTAAATAGAGTATCTTTATCAACCCTGTTGATTCCCTTGAGAATCTTGAATGTGGTGATCATGTCCCCTCTAACTCTTCTGTCTTCCAACGAAGTAAGTAAGTAAGTAATTATCAAACGAAGGCACCAAACCGGGAAGGCTATGTAGCACCATCAAAGTGCGAAATAATCAGAGGGCGCTAAATATCACCAAAAATGCCAATATGAGAACAAAAACGCATAAGGCGAACGATATCAAAAGTATCCGATTCACCTAGAATACTATCGAGGGACAAGTGACCTCGAGGGGCGGTCGGAAAGCAAGACACACGCTCGTCCTGGAAGTCAGGACATTCAACAAGGATATGCACAACTGTAAGAGGGACAACGCAATTCGGACAATAAGGAGCAGGGCGGCGCTCCATTAAGTGACCGTGGGTTAAGCGAGTATCACCAACCCGCAGCCGTGCCTAAGCAGTTTCCCACCGCCGGTTATGGTGGCAGGAAGAAGGCCACAGGGACACACTACGTTTTAGAGTGCGCAGCTTGTTACCAACCACAGAGGACCAATAACCCCGCCAACGGGCAAGAATGGAAGAATGAATAACAGGATAAAAGTCGGAATAAGGAATACCTTTACGGGAGATGGGACAAGAACGGATAGCTTCCTTAACGGCAGCATCCGCACGCTCATTGAAAGAAACACCAATATGGCTGGGAATCCAGCAAAACTCTACTGATTTAAATTTACTAGAAATAAGAAACAGCCAATTTTGA